>NW_027636048.1:68373-144450 GCF_903797595.1 Erithacus rubecula | reverse complement strand
GGATTAGATTTCACTCTCTTACAAGGCAAAACCTTAGTTATTTTATTTCCACTAAACAACCATGTGTATTACCAGCTTAAATGACTTCTCTCTGACTTACTCTGCATCTTGCTCCTTTACAGCAAGATGCATCAAGCACCTCTGTTAAAGTACAGATGCCTCCCTGGAAAGAGGACAATCTTGCTATTTTCTGAAGAATCTTAACTTTGATGATGTACCAAATTTTACAAATCCAAGAGGAAAAAAGCCTACAGATCAGTTTTACAATTTCAAAAGCTGATTCCTCAACTCTTGCACACCAGTTTCCTTATTGGCAACGTTCAGCAGTGATACCAAACAAGCACAGAAAACAAATGGGAGAAGAAATGCAGACAGCCAGCAGGGGACCACCTACCAAAACACTGGGAAGAAACAGCACCCAGCAACAATTTCACTACAAAATGGACTGATCTTGTAGTTAGCTTCAAAGCAACACATGGACTTGCTTACTTTCAAAGCCTGTCCAATTTTCAATTAAAAATAGAAAAATAACTCCTCTTCACATGCATCATTACTGTTAAGCCTTGTCTATGTCTTCAGCTTTTCTTATTTGACTTAGAGGATAATGAAATGTATTGAGATGGGATTTCAAGGCAGGTACTGGACAAGGTATGGGAAGTATGTGCTGTTTTAGAATCCTCAACATCAGCAGAAAATTTGCTAAAGTCTTTTCCAAGCAAAATAACCACCTAGTGTTTTTATCTTCCCTGGTGTTTCCAAGGAAAACACTATTAGCTTTCTAGGCATACAGTTCCTGGCTATTGGAATATATACACTTAGCAAACAATGTAATTTTAAGAACAATCTGCTGAAGCAGTATTTTATTTTTAAGATATTTTATTTAACTACTTGCTTTAAGAAGAAAACGTGTTTCAAATCCCAATTTTGCCCTCCTTTATCCTTATTCAACAGCATGGATCTTTGAGTGCATGGGCAAATGGTTAAACTGAATGTGTCACATGTTTGCTGTTACTGCTGATTGTATCTTCTGCTGTACTGCCAATTTTCAGAGAAAAAGTTAGAATCAAAAGATGTTGTTAAGAAAAATAGCAAACATTTTTTCTTCTTGACTCCCTGAGCACTCAGGTGTCTCTTAATCTCATCTATTATTCCTCAATCTCAGAACACAACAAGCCTAGTCCTGTTACATCTTATTCAACTCCAAGTACCATTTTTACCCAAATAATTTTCACCATTTTCACCCCTTACACCCTTTCAGTTGTGACGTGTTATTAATTTCTTGGTTTTGCTTATTTTTTTCCCTGCAGCCATAGGTAACAAATGTTAGTTCATGTGAAATATAAATCAGACAGAAACAGTACATCACCTGTGGGGATTCTGGGGTTTTTTTTTTTCTTTTTCTGGATAGTTATCAAAGTTAACAGAAATTTCCTTACTTCTCACACACAAAAACCAGCACGAGCTTCCCGAAATGCAGTTTTGGAAAAGGCATGCATGTTGGACCATAATTACATGTAGGTCAGTGGAATAGCTTCAGTAAAGGGGAAAATTAAAGGAGACTACCTAACCAATAGGTTAGCAAAAGGTGAGCATTAATGGATCAATAGATCAATTTAAGTGCCAAGTGTCCAGAGTAGCTTTCAAGGGTGATAATGGATTTTAGCATCACAGATTTTAATTGTGCACTATAACAGTGCTGTTTGAGCCATTATATGACTGAATTATTATGATTTCTGTATCAGCTTGGATGTAAAACTTGACTCTGGACAGAATTGTGTCACTTAAGGGAATTCAGAAGGAAATTATTTTATACATTCAGCGAAATTAAATGTATTCTGCATTCCTGGTGTCACCTTTTGCCAACCTAAAACAAATTGTGCACCAAGCTTGCTGTAAAAAACCCATGCACTGGTATAACCCGTGCTGGTATCTTCCAGAGAAGGAGAATCAGGGAGGTCCAGATCCAGAGAACAAATGAATCAAGGAAATAAATAAGAAGAGAGAGCTGAAAAAAACACTTTTGCATTGCTTGAATTATGCCTCCACAAATCCATATGCAGACATAGTAATTCTATGAACAAATCCCAACTTCTCCCTGCCCCTCCCAAGTGAATGACTAGATCTAAAGTTTAGAACAATAAGACGAAAATCTCCTAAGGCTTTATGGCTTCATCTGTCATATGGTGACGATACCCCTGATGCACAAAGTTCCTTAATCAATACTTACTTCTCATATTTCTTTTTAAAATTAAAATGCAAGCACCATATCCATACTGCAATATTTCTGAAGCCCAAGACCTAAGACTCTCATCCCAATTAAAATGCAGCAAGCAGATTGGTTTTAACACTCAGTGGCATTCTTTTTCTGGACTCATTCCTTCACAGACCACACAGTTATCAATAATCCATACACAGAGCAATTAAGCCTTTTTCTTGTTTTATGGGTTACAGACTATGCCTGTGCAAGTGTCATAAAATATTCTAAAGCACTACAATGCAACAGAACACATTTAAGTCCCTACATTAAGAGGAATTGAATAATTTTGATATTTAATTGCTCTTCTTCTGTCATATGGTTACAGTCTTTTGAGTGAATCACGCAATTTCTGAGTCCAGACCAAAGAATGACTGCTATCCAAAGTCATTTTAGGAAGGGGCATTTTTAGCACCTGCAAATGATTAAATGTGGTGATGAAATAGGACATGGACAACTTTGAGGACCTGCAATTTTCACACAGCAAATCAGAACTGAAACAACAGAAAGTGACCTCCACACTTTTTATGGTAGAGAAGCAATGGTTTTGACATATTTTGAAAGACTGATTTCATGTGCTTACAGGATCCTGTGAATGACAAGGGACAATTGGGCAACTGAAACCAGAGAGAAAACTCTGCTTCAGTGGCCTCACACCAAGACTCACATGGTTCTACTCTGTGCAGAACTTGGAATAAAACTGAGGCAGAGGGAAAGCTACAGAACAGAGATGCACACTTGGCTTTGCCTTTATTAGTTAAAGCTAAAATTTCTACAGTGCTTTCTCAGCTCTTGCAGAAATGCTCTTTATAACCTTTAAACATGGACCAGGTCACAAGGAATTATGCAGTAGCTGTAGAGATGCTTTAGGAGACTTTGCAGCAACAACTGAAACTTTGCCCTCCTCTATGCAGAAAAGATTCAATATAGCCTGGGGAATTATAACCCATGACAGAAATAGAGTGAGAAAATCTTTCTTAATCATTTTCCAAAATAAATTTAGACTGTGAAAGACTGGGAAGAATATTAATCTGTTTGATTCATACACACTATTTTTTAAGACAATTATGCAGCAGAAGCATTAGCATAAAAATACAAGCTTTGAAATATGAGTGTTAAGTGCAGTACAGGGAAATAAAACTGATAGAAGGAGACTGAAGGAGGCTAATGAGAAAAATGTGTGGAAGAGCAAAACCATTTGACAACACAAAACATTATGGAGCATGTATTGATTTTATCACCAAGAATTCCCCAAATAAAAGGCATGGAGAAAACCATCATTCAGAAGTGGGAAAACAGAGGGAGTGTAAAAGTGAAATGGAGTTCTGACAAATGATACTGTATAGAATGTGGATTCACAGACCAACAAAACAAAACACCCCAGCAGCAGCAAACTAGAATACTGTATATTCCAGCTGAACCACAGGTGTTTCTGCATATTCATCTTGCAAACTGGCACACTTACTTGCCAAGGCTGCTGAACTACTTCTTTTACATCTCAAACCATAAAACCCCCCAGTCCTTTCACAGGAATCACTTAATCAAATGAAGACAGACCAAAAAACATTATTTTCATGGTTCACAATACTATCAAGTTACATGCCTAAGAGACACCATTTTAAATCATAAATAATGAGATAGCAAGTGTATAAAACTAGTACTTGAAGAAATGATAAAAAGACAGGAGACTAATAAAAATGCAGATAGTCCAGAACATACCTAATTTCCCCAATTTTAGAATAGAATAGGCTTGTATTATTAAAGCAAAAATGATTTCTATCAAAAACTGTGCTTCCCAGAATTGAATACCACTTCTGGTGGCTGCTTGTGATCTCTGTATATGTTTTAGGAGTTCAGTTGGCATTAGCCTGTTTTTCTAAATACAAGCAGGGAAGAACTATAGTTCCTAATGCTATGCAGTTCTGTAATTTAATTAGAAACCTTTCGTCTTTCAATATTTTAAATAAAAGCTAGAAAAGAAACTCTGTTTTGACACCAGCACTCCTTTGTAGCAGCATCTCTCAGCACACAATCTGGAAAGGTCAACCTGCCAGACAACAATACAGAAAGTAAAAATAAAGTGAGGGCAAGGAAAATCATCCTCAGATGAAACTGCTCTTCTACAAAAAAGAAAGTGATATTAAGATTCAGCCTGTGAACACATTCCTGTGTTATGAGAGAAAACATAATTCTTAAAATTCTGTTCACTACATTAGGGACAGAAAATCAACTACAAATTACATGTTAGCTTGGTTAGTACTCAGATTCCATAATTATTACCACAATATTAGGATAACAATCAAATAAACACATTCCAGATAAGCATTTTAATTCATTTACTAGTGTCAGCCATGCTATGCTTTGATTTTATCAATGTGTCCTTCTGCAAAAAAGTTCAATTATATTTTCAACATCATGAAAAATCAGCTCTGACTCACAGCTCACCACAGATTCCAAACAGGAGGCAAAGACCCAGTTCTCCTTTCAGAACTGCTCACATATCTATGACCTTTCTGTGGGCAGCTTCAGAAAATGGGGGGAAAGCCATTCCAAAGAACAGTACCAAGGAAATCACACAGCACTATGGACTTTTTCCTGGCATGAGATTATTAATAGATTATGAGAAATAACACAGAAGTAATTTCTGTCCACAGAACAGATTTAAAAGGATTTTATTTCAAGAACAATAAGAGGATGCTTAAAATTTCTTGTGCCGAAAGCTACATTGGGTTCTCAACTTTGAGCAATCAATATCTCCACAATCTAAACTGTGGAATGACTATTTCCCCAATGAGAAAATCTTTGGGATTTGCAACTCATCTCAAAACCTCAGTAAAACAAAATCAGCAGAATTTCCCTAATTCTATGGAACACAATTCCATTGTGTTCTATTACCCTTCAAATACTCATAGAAACAGACTTGTTTTCACTAGAACAGCTGTGACTGAAAATCTGGGGTAAAACCTATAAGAAATGGCAATATACATGAATGTTCCTTTCCACAGCAGCCACAAGCAAACAAGGAGTGGCACTGGTTGGCACAGCCTCTTGTCCACATACAGGAGAGTGACCAAGGCAGTGCCAGCCGTCTCAGAGATGGGCAAGGACAAGAAAGGGTTTGAAGCTGTGCCAAGAGAGGTGTACACTGGACATTAGGAAGAACTGCTGCCCAGAAAGGGGCATGAGATATGGGAATGGTGTGCCCCAGGGGGCACTGGTGCAGTCACCGTTGCAGTAGGTGTTCAAGGTAAGCCTGGCCATAGCACTCCAGGCTCAGATCTGCTTGCCGTGGTAACCATGGATCACAGGCTGGAGTTGATCTCTCAGAACTCTTCCAAGCCAGTGCTTGGATTCTGTGACATCACAGCCTCTGGGGCAGCATGGTGCCTGGCAACTGTCCCCAGCCACCGCTGTGCCCCACAGCCTGGGCACACCTCGGCGAGGACAGACGCTCCGAGCGGGTGTGCTGGTGGCAGTTCAACTGAGCACCATGGCCGACCCTGTTCCATGGCTCTTCAACTTTTACCTGCTTCTGCTCCTGGGCCATCGTCCCGACCCAATCATCCAGCCTGGGTCGGGCACGGTCCTGTATGTGCAGGAGCCGGAGCAGCAGAACAGGGACCCTGAGCCAACCACCCCCTGCATGGATATGTCGTGGCAGTACTGGACGTGCCTGCTGGTGCAGCTGCTGGCCACAGGCACTGTCCTGGGATGGCGCCGCTACCGAGGGCACTGGAGAGGCTGGAGAAGGGTGAGGGATGGGGGGTCAGGCAGGAAGGATGGGCTTGGACCTCTTGGGCAGCCCTTTGGCCAAGGCCCCATGGCAGAGTGGAGCTGAGCCTCTGGCTGGGAATCAGGCCAGGGCTGAGCTCAGGGACAGCCCCAGGCAGAGGCAGCCAGAGCTCTGCTTGCTGCAGCCTGGCCAGGCCTGGCTCTCTTGCTCAGAGCCCAAAGGCAGCCCAGAGAGGGGCCCTGCTCTGCCCCTCTGCCCCTTCCATCGGGATCCCTGTGCTTTGCCTTGCAGAATCGGCGCCAGAGGCCCCGCAGCTGCTGCCCAGGACAAGGTTGTTCCTCAGAGATGATCCAGCTGCTGAGGAACAACCACACCCTGCTGCAGCAGTGCCTGCAACGCTGCTCCCAGCAGGGGGCCCAGAACAGCAGAGCAGCACAGGGGGCCAGCTGCAGCAGGAGGAGGAGCAGGAGATCCTAAATCTCGCCCAGAGCTGACCTCCAGCTCCAGCACGGCGCGCAGAGCACAGCAGGGAATGGGTGACCCGTGCCAGCCCGGGCACGGTGACATTCCCCATCGTATGTTTTAGAGACACCCCATCCTTACCTGTAGCAACCACCACCACCTTTTCCACCTTCCCCTTAGTGTTCCTGTTCTACATGTTTAAGTTAGCCATAAGGTTGTTACCCCATAGTCCCCCGTAGTTTAGATTTTTAGAGTAGTCAAGTTAATAAAGTTCATGTTCTCTACACATCCTGTGTTGTTTGCTTGATATTCCATCCAAGAGGGGACACAGAGGGATGGGTTTGAGCAGGAGCTCCAGACTGCCTGCAATGGAGAGCCTGAGTGCAGCAGCAGCATTTGCAGGAGTGCAAATGGAGGGCAGCTGGAAAGAAGATGGAGGGCAGTATTCTCCTGCCTCCATCTTCCAAGGAAGAGTCAAGTCAATCCCTGTCTGCGCTCTGCTGGGGGGGATCCCTAAAGGCTCCAGGAGGTGTCTGGGTGGCTCCAAAAGGGGCTTGCAGGACCCTGGGGCACCAGGGAAGGAACAGCATCATCCCAGGAATGCTGTGAGAGATTCCCCAGAGCGGCCCAACCTGGGGCCCGGGCAAGGGATGGATTCAGGCAGGCAAATACATCCAGGGGCTGCCTGGGCTATGGCAGTGAGGCCCAGCCCTGTTTCATATCTTTTTGGTCTTCATTTGTATTTAGTCCTTTGTATTTATCCTCATGACCCTCATAATTGGATTAGATTTCTTTTTCTTTCAAGACAAAACCTTAGTTATTTTATTTCCAGTAAACAACCATGTGTATTACCAGCTTAAACGACTTCTCTCTGACTTATTCTGCATCTTGCTCCTTTACAGCAAGATGATCAAACACCTCTGCTAAAATACAGATGCCTCCCGGGAAAGAGGACAATCTTGCTATTTTCTGAAGAATCTTAACTTTGATGATGTACCAAATTTTACAAATCCAAGAGGAAAAAAGCCTACAGATCAGTTTTACAATTTCAAAAGCTGATTCCTCAACTCTTCCACACCAGTTTCCTTATTGGCAATGTTCAGCAGTGATACCAAACAAGCACAGAAAACAAATGGGAGAAGAAATGCAGACAGCCATACAACCAACTGCCAGCACAAGAAACACGCTGTGCTCTTGTCACTGACAGTTTCTGTCTCATGGTTGAGATGAACCACAAGTGGAAAGTGGCCGCAGGGAGCCCCACACGATGAGTCACACAAGCTACTGAAGGAGAAGGTGAATCAAGTGCACTTGATGAACTCAAAGCCATTCAGCTGGCCCTGGACACTGCTGAAACAGAGAACTGGCCAATGCTCTACATTTATACTGAATCATAAATAGTAACCAAGGCTCTGTGGAGTGAGCTAGAAAGGTAAAAAAGGCCAGTTAGCAACATAAAGGAAAACCAATTGAGGCTGCTGATGAATGCAAAAACATTGCCACTCAGACAAACTATCTGTAAAAGTCCATCATGTAGATGACCATAACCCCAAAAGTCAAACTAATAAAGAACACTGAAACAAGGAGCAAGTAGATCGAGTTGCAAAAATAAAGATGTCACAAATAAATTTAAATTAGCAACATAAGGGAGAGTTGTTCCTAGCTCAATAGGCTCATACTGCCTCAAGCCATCAAGGCAAAAATGCCACCTATAAGTAGGCACAAAACTGAAAAGCAGGTTTAACTATAAATTGCATTTCTCAAGTTATTCATAACTGTAAGACAGGTGCTAAAATCAAGCAAGCCAAGCCCATAAAGCCTCTCTAATATGGGGGGCAGTATTCCAAATATAAGTATAAAGAAGCCCAGCAAATGAACTACATCACACTGCCTCAAACCCCCCAAGGCAAGTGCTACGTGAGCACAATTGTAGAAGCCACCACCAGATCATTAGAAACCCACCCTGTACCTCACACTACTACTCAAAACACTGTCTGAAGCCCAAAAAAGCAAGTCGTATAAAGACACAGCACCCCGGAGGGACTCATCAGACAACAGGACCCATTTCAAGAACAGCCTTAGAAACACCTCAGCAAAAAAGCAGGATATTGAAGAAATAGATCATATCCCTTATCACACACCAGCTGCCAGGAAAGTTGAACTGTACAACAGACTACTTGAAACTACCCTAAAGGCACTAGGCAGGGAAACATCCAAAAATTGAGCAATGAACATAACAGAAGCCACCTAAACAGTCAACACCTGAGAGTCCATCACTCAAGCAAGTCCTGCCCAGTCTGAAGCCTTGCACACAGTGCATGGGGATAAAGTCCCTGTAGGACACATAAAAGGTATTTTAAGATTGTTTAGATTAGGCCCACCTCAAGCAAAGGCAAACCAATCCGTACAATTGTTTTTGCTCAAAAAACTAGTTACACTTAGTAGGTAATGCAGAAAGATAAAGAAACCCATTGAGTACCACAGAAAAACCTAATCTTAAGTGAGAACTGTGTGTAAAGTTTCACTGTGGATAAAAATATATAGCAGAGTTGAAAGAAGGTATTAATTAAGGTAGGATGCAGATGGTAATAGAATAAGGAGTAGATCATGTCTTAAGTTGCTATGCAAGATGCAAGCAGAAGTATACATTCTATCAGCATCTGCTGAAACCAGCTGGAGCAGGGCTCCTTATCTCTGCCATGACCCATCCCTCAGAACTCCTCCCCACAAGGAGTTATACCTTATGGGAGATGCCCCAGCCAAGGAGAAAAGCCAAGTATTTCCAGACTAAATAAAATCTGAAATTTGAAACATCAGAGCAGCCTTTCCCACTAAATTCCCAGAAGAAGACCACGCCTATCTTCATGACCACCCGATGTTAAAAAAAGTAACTAGAACCTTCTCCAAAATCATTGCTTCAACAAAACCACATCTGTCACTCCAAGAAAACTACAGCTTCCATTATTCAGACTGTAACCAACACCCTCAGCAACAGGGTTACAGGCTGCATTCTGACCTTGCCAGTGTTTTGGTCCTTATATTACTATACCTTTATTTTCATTTTCCCAGTGAAAAACTGCTGTTTTAAATACTATACCTTTTCCAGGGAGCTCCTTAATTTCCAAGTCATATTAATTTAGAGGGAGGGAGTTTACATTTTCCGTTTCAAGAGAAGCTCCAGAGCTCCTCAGCAGACACCTGTCTGTCAAACCAAGACAGTGCCCTGCTGCAGCTCCATCCCCATGGCAGGATCCGCGCTGGATGATCCCCAGGGACCCCCGGTGGGCAGAGCCCCCCTGAGCCCTGGTGCTGCTGATCCGTGTTGGGAAGACACCTGGCTGGGGGCTGCACACCCTCCCCGTGGCCTGGATTTGCTCTGCATTTCTCTTTATCCTTTCCAAACACCCAAAACCAGGGTAAAAATAGAGATTAAATAACGACCTGCTTGGGGACACGGCGGGATCTTCCAGGGGATGCGGGGGACGCTCGGTTCCAGGGATTTGAGGGGTCCTGGGAGGGACCTGGGGGTTTCTCAGGGCGTTGGGCACCCCAGTTCCAGCGGCTCTGGCTGCGCTGGGAGCGGAGGAGGAGCGGGAGGAAGAGGAGGAGCGGGAAGAGACAGAAGAGAAGCAGCGGGAGGAAGAGGAGGGACACAGGAGGAGCGGCAGGAAGAGGAGGAGCGATTTTGGAACTACTCACTTCTCCCGGCTGGTCGCTGAGGCAGCAGCTTCCCCGAGTCCGGCAGAATCGCCTCCCAAAATCCCTCAGGTGAGCAGGGAGGGGGAGCTCGCCCCGAATCCATCATTGGGAGCTCCGGGAGGGTTTTATTTTGCGGTCCAGGGGATGTTTGGATCTTGCAGGAGCCCAAAGCCAAGCCGGAAATGGCCCTGGCAAGATCTTGGTGGCTCCTCGGCTCTGGGGACCCCCGGCAGCCTGGAGGGGTGCGGGAGGTTGGTGCTGAGCGGGCTCCGGGCCCCCGAGGCTGAAAGGGGCACTGACTGCTCCAGCTGCCCTTGGGCAGTGCCACCATCAAACCCAACGCGCTCAGCCCTTGTTTTTCCCCCCAAACCAGTATTTCCCAAACCTTGGCTGCATTGAGCAGGAGGAGGAGGAGGCCATGAGGACGAGGTCGATGGCCCGGGAGCTGCAGTCAGGTGAGGAGGAAGTCAGTGCCCCTTTCCCCCTGTGTCCTGCTCCATCTCCCAGCCCAGCATGGCCCCGGCTGCAGCACAGTCCTGGGGGGTCTCCTTGCCCTTCCCTCTGGCACGAAGTCAAATCCCATCCTGTCCTTGTCCTTCCTCCCCCAGACAAGGAGCTGAGCACGGACAGCAGGGAGGACAAATCCCCGCGGCATAGCCTCGGGCAAGAGGCCGTTTGCAGCGGCTCCACGGCGCAGGAATGCAACGGGGAGGAAAAGCCCCGCAGATCCCGCAGCAGGAGGGGCTGCAAACGCACAGCCCGGGGATCCCAGCAGGAAAGAGCCAGCCCGGGCCGGGGAGGCGGCCGGAGCTCGGAGCTGGGGCTGCGTGAGCAGCTTCACCACGGGGAGAAGCACCACAAGTGCTCGGAATGTGGGAAGGGCTTCAGGAGGCGATTTCATTTGATCGAACACCAGAGAATCCACACTGGGGAACGGCCCTACGAGTGTGGGGAGTGTGGGAAGAAATTCAGTGTCAGCTCCAACCTGATTGTGCACAAGAGGATCCACACTGGCGAGAAGCCCTTTGAGTGTGATAAATGCAGGAAGAGGTTTCACACCATCTCCAGTCTTCATAAGCACTCTCGCATTCACAGGGATGAGAGGCTTTTCTGGTGCTCTGACTGTGGGAAGAGCTTCAAGCTCAAGTCTTATCTCATGAGCCACCGGCTCATCCACATGGGGGAAAGGCCCTACGAGTGTGATAAATGCAGAAAAAGGTTTCGTAGAAGCACCAGTCTCCTCGAGCACTATCGCAGTCACTTGGATGAGAGGCCTTATGAGTGTGCCGAATGTGGGAAGTGCTTCAAACAAAATGCCACCCTCATCACCCACAGGCGCATCCACACCGGGGAGAGACCCTATAAGTGTCCCAAGTGTGGGAAGAGCTTCTTCAGGAGCTCTCATGTGACCAGACACCAACGGAGTCTCCACTGAGAGAAGACCCGTGAGAGCCCCAAGTGAGGGAAGAATTTCGTGCCCTGCTGCAGCTCCATCCCCATGGCAGGATCCGCGCTGGATGATCCCCTGTGACCCCCGGTGGGCAGAGCCCTGCTGAGCCCTGGTGCTGCTGATCCATGTTGGGAAGACACCTGGCTGGGGGCTCCACATCCTCCTGACTCCCCCTGGCCTGGGTTTTATTTACATATCTCATCGTCCTTTCCAAACACCCACATCCAGGTAAAAATCAAGATGGTCAGCTAAGACATGGTTGGGGACATAATGGGATCTTCCAGGGGATGTGAGGGACACTGGGTTTCAGGGATTTCAGGGTTTCTGGGAGGTACATGGGTGTTCTCCTGTGTTTGTGCACCCCAGGCTAAACTGCTCTGGATACACTGTGAGACCCTCATGGAGGTTCTGGGGCAGCTGATCAAGTACCCCCTGCCCTGACACTGTCCCCCTGACCCAGCTCCCGCTCTCACATGTCCAGGATCTCCCTGTCCTCCCTGTCACTCCTCTTGCCCCCAGCCCATTCATATCTCACCCTACTCCTGCTCCCATCCAAGTCCAGATTCCATTCCTGCTCTCATTCCCTCTCTCCATCCCCTATTCTATGACCGGTTGCTGTTCCCATATTACCAGTCTCATAATCCCAGTCCTCTTACTTTCTGTGTATTCCTAGTCCCACTCCAATTCTCATATTTGCATTTCTATATTTCCTGTCCATTTCCCATATTCCCTTTTCCAATCCTGTTCCCATATTCCCATTTCCAATCCCAGTCCCATCATCTTCATGCCCATTTTTTCTCCAATTGCTATTTCCACATTCCCTGTCCTATTCCCATTCCCAGTTCCGGTTTTCATTCCATTCCCATGTCCCTTTCCCAGTTTCTGTCCCCATTCCCAGCGCTGGAGTGTGTAACACAGAAGCCTCTCTGAGTCCCTCGGAGAGTGAACAGAATGCAAGAATTAAATAAAAAACCATTTTAGAAATTGAACTACATTAAGCCACACAGACATGAAATAGATGTCTGTGCTTTTGTTTTAAGAAAGTACAAAGATTAGTTTGCATAGATATGAAGTAGAAGTAGATATCTTAGTTTGAAGCAAGGAAAAATATATTTTACGTTCCTTAAAATGTAAAACCCTTAGAATCTGATGTGAAAAATAAGCTGCAGTAAGAGCTCAAACACACAGCTCTAGACAGAATAAAAATATAGTAAGAGTATTTTTTATACACTTCAGATAGGCCCAAAACAGATAGGCCACGTGCACAAGTTATGCATAAACTTTCATATTAAATAACCAGAATTATAATAGGTTTAGGAGAAATGCTTCAGGTTCTTGCTTTTGGCTCATTGGGTAATTTGTCAATAAAAATCTGTGTATTGGATCCAGAGCTCTCTCTCGCTCCTCTCTCGTCCCTCTCTCTTCCTCCACCACCATCATCATCACCACTACCTGCACATGAAAGAAAAAGAAGAGGAAGATGAAGCAGAAAAGAACAGAAGAAGAAAGGCCAGGGAGCATCTGCCTCTGGAGACTCTGCACCAGCCGCAGCTTCGACCTCTTGCAGCAGAGAGCTGCTCCTGCTTCCATGGGGACTTTATGGCAGAGAGATTGAACAGGGACTGGAGAGCCTTGGGCTCTTTGCCTTTGGAGCCTGACGTGCCTTGACAAGAAACAACTTTACAGCAGCCAGCAGCTGCTCTGCTCTGGGAAGATCTAAAGCCATAAACAATGCCATTCTCAGTCTTGGTCTCGAGCCTGTAGTTCCTGACCCTGTCCCTTATTCCATGTTCCCTTCACGCTCTCAGTCTTTTAATCCAGCTCCCTGTCCCCATTCTATCAGCCAAATTCCTGGTCCCTGTCCTCCTTCCAGTCTCCTTCCCACACCTGGTCCCATTCTCAGTCCCACTGCATTATTCCCATTGGCATTCCTGGTCCCTGAACACATTCCCTGTCCCCTTTCCTAGTCCCATTCCCAATTCCGTTCCCTATCCCTGTCTCATATTCCAGGTCTTGGTCCCTGTCGAGGTCCCTGTCCCCATGACAAGTGCAGAATTCCCAGTCCCTGAATGCATTCCCATTCCCTGTCCCCATTCTAGGTCTGCATTGTTATAAATTTATCTGTAATAAATTGATCAACTTCAATAAATGGAATCAATAAAGAATTTATTGAGCGAGCAGCAATAAGCAAATCAGTTCTGGGGTCCGGGGAGTCTCCGCTCCACCAACGGCGTGCACCCCACTCCGTGTCAGTCCCTCTGTTATTTTCATCTTCTCCCGTGTCCGTGCCTTTCAGCATCTTCTCACGTTCCCTCTGTGTCTGTGCAGCCAGTTTCTGGCTCCTGGTGGTAGAGGGGAGGAAGGCCATAATCTTCATCTCTTAGCCATTGGTTGACTTTTTCCTGTCTTTCTTTTCAAGCATCCACAAACTGGGCACATCCAGGATGTTTGTGGTTATTAGAGACATAATCTTGCTTAAGCAAGTCTCAGTGGTCTTTTGGCCGTGTTCCCTAATTTAGCAATGTTTGATAAGCAAAGCCTTACACATACTCTGTTACACTGGGAGTGACTGTGACTGTACTAGGGGCAACTGGGAGAACTGGACAAAAGCTGGAGGAACTGGCAGCAACTGGCAACCTGCTGGGAGCAAATTGAATTATCAGAGGGAATGGCTGGGAATGGCTGGGTTCATACTGAGAGCAACAGGGATCCTGCAGGCACCGAGGGGAAGTGACCAGGATCATACTGGGAGTGACCGGGCTCATACTGGGAGCAGCCATTCCCGGCACCGGGACCCCCGAACCCCTTTGCGGCCATCGCGCCCCTCCAGCCCCAGCACCCCCGCCGGGGTCCCGGCAATCCCAGGGGTCCCTCCCCCCTCTCGGGGTCCCGCTTTGGGGTTCTGGGGCTCTCCTCTCTCTGGGGTCCCGCTCAGGGAAGCCGCGGCTCTCCCAGGGCTCCCCAATCCGGTGTCCCCCCGCCGATGCCGCCGGCCCCGCGCGGTCCCCACGGGCCCCGGCAGAGCTCGCAGGGCCCGGCCCGGGAAGCCCAACCCCCATTGCGGGGAGACCCGCATCCCCCCGCCCCCGCCGGGGCTCTGCCACCACCGGGACCCCCAAAAACACCTCCCGGGGACCCCCCGATGTCCCCCCGAGGGGCATCTGCGGCTCGGCTCTGGAGCACTGAAAGCTCCAAACATCCCCCAAAACACCCAAACCCAGGGACCCCCCCGGGATATTTGGGGTGAGCTCCCCCTCCCCGGGCATCTGGGATGTGGGGCGATGGTCCCGGGGGCGCTGCGAGTTCACGGAGCTCCGGGATAGCGCGGATGATTCGCTCCTTCTCCGCTCTTGCTTCTGCTGCCCCTTCCTCCCTCCTCCTCCTCCTCCCCCGTTTGGAACAAGGAGGGGATGGGTCAAGGGAAGGGCGGGAACTGTGAGAGGAAAGGGGCGGGGCCAAAGGGCCACACAGTCCTAAAAGGGCCTGGTTTGGCCTAAAATCACCCAAAAGAGCCTCAAATGCAGCCTCAATCCACCAGGTTCTGCCTAAACTCAGCCAAAGGGTTCTCAAATCCACACCAAAGGGCTCTAAAATCCTGAAAATTGACTTAACATTGTCCAAATGGTGCCTAAAATCCAACCTAAAACTGCCCAGTTTATCCTAAAATCATTCAAAGAGGCCAAAAATCTTTGGTATGGAGACTGAGACCAAAATGGGCTCCAGAACTGGCACTGGGACCATGACTGAGACCAGCACCAGCACTGGGACCAGCACCGGAAGAATTCTGGGACTGGGAGCGGCACCAGAACCAGCACCGAGACTGAGATTGGCACTATGAGCACTCTGGGACCAGCACCAGAACCAGCACCGAGACTGAGATTGGCACTATGAGCACTCTGGGAGCAGCACCAGAACCAGCACCGAGACTGAGACTGGCACTATGAGCACTCTGGGAGCAGCACCGGCACCAGAACCAGCACCGAGACTGAGACTGGCACTATGAGCACTCTGGGAGCAGCACCGGCACTGGAACCAGTTTTGAGCAATTCTGGGATTTTGGGGGTAGCATTGAGAGATTTTGGGGGGTTGGAGGGATTTTAGGGTGTTTCTATAGCATTTAGCAGTGGTTTGAAGGGATTTTGGGGTGGTTTGGAGTAATTTTAGGTGGTTTCTATGGGATTTTGGGGGGTTTCCATAAGATTTTGGGGGGGCTCGAAGGGATTTGGGGCATTTCTGGGCAGTTTTGGGGTATTCAGGGGTGGTTTTGAGGTGTTTCTCTGGGAGTTTGGGGTGTTGCTCTGGGATTTGGGGTGTTTTGGGACAGTTTTCAGGTATTCCAGGCAAGCGTTTTTCGGGTTTGGAATCCTTTTTTGGTGCAGGAGATCTTTGTGGGATGCTCTGGGTGATCTTGGAGCCCTGCAGGGCCCCGCGGGCGGTGCCGCCTTCACCTCGGTGTTGAACTGCACCAAGGGGATGTTGTGGTGCCCGGGCACCGGCACAGCTCCTTGAACCCAGGAACCTGGCACGGGGAACGGGGTCAGGGACAGCCCAAGAAACCAGGAATGGTACCCCAAAACACCTGGGAATGGTCCCCAAAACACCTGGGAATGGTACCCCAAAACACCTGGGAATGGTCCCAAAAACACCTGGGAATGGTCCCCAAAACATCTTGGAATGGTACCCAAAACACTTGTGAAGGGTACCCCAAAACACCTGGGAATGGTCCCCAAAACACCTGGGAATGGTGCCCCAGAAAACTTGGAAATGGTACCTCAAAAATTCAGGCATGGTACTGTTATAAATGTGATTCGTGCTAATTAAATTGTAACTATATTAGCAAAATTGTTGCTTTATAATCAATAGAAAAATTGTATTTGATTGTTATAAAGCAGAAAGGATAAAGGAAATGGTTAAACAAAGCAGATGGAATCATCCTCCAGTTTGGTGGGAGTGAGGATAGTAAGGATATAGGTCTCAGAACAGCAACTAGAAATAAAACTTTTGACCTTGAATTGACCCAAATTGGGATCATTCCAGGCACTGGACACTGGACTAAGGCCTGTTGTGGGAACATATATTTAATGATATAACCCTGAGCTTAGTTGGTGGTTGCAATCTGCCCCTGCAGGAATTACTGTGTACCAATCAGAGCTGATTTCAGGAGGGCTGGGTTTCTTAGTTTCTTCCTTATCTTGGGAGTTGTGCCAAATGTCTTTTTGGCCCCTCAACTCTGCATTCTTTGTGTCCACTCTCAGTGGGCATCCTCTCCCTGAGCTTTGTTAACCTTCCCCTGGATCTGAGCTTCTGCTCCTTGAAGCATGTCAAGGCCTGAACCTTAACAAGGCAGTTCCACCAACAAGGAATTTGTTTTTCTGTCCCATGGGCATCACTTGGTGCTTGTTTCTTAATTGCTGTCTATTTGATGGATTAAATCTCCTTTCCAGTTTATTTGGCTTGAAAATATTCAAAGATTAAATGTATCAATACCAAGAGCATCCTTAAGAATTACTCTCCGTGTTCTACATCTTACATCACATATAACTAATGAAAATTAAATTACAGTTTATGAGCAGCGAAGCAGAAATTCCATCCGGAACAGCTGCCAACAGATGGATGGCTCTGGCTATGGAACAGGAGCTAATAATGCACCTGTGGCTGACTCAGGCCCTGCAGAACAGGGAGCAGCAGAGGAGGGAACTGCACGTTCACAGTATGTATGGCTCATGCCCTGCCAAGCACAGAATTTTGTGCCTTCTTTTCTGTGTGTGACTCAGCCATACAAGTATGCCTGCTTACTCTACTTAATTCTCTCCTTCTCCCACGTTGCATGATGATCAAATGATGCCATTTGCATTTTGGGAGAAAAAGGCAGCCCAAGGCAGATGCACAGCTTTGCACGCAACCTTAGAGACGAGTGTGGGGGGAGTATGGCAAAAAATGGGCATTGCTTAACTTCAAATCCCAGAGCTGAGTGACTGACTACACCTTTCCTCTAGTGAAACCAGGACAGTCTTTTCCTCTGGGCAGGAAAATCCCAAAACCTCATTAACAGCAACAAACAGGGTTGAAGACAGCAGGATTTTTCAAAGGAAATTTGTCATGCCTACTCAGTGCAGTTGTGTCATTATGTGAGATTTTATGTATCAGTAATCATTGAAGTGTGGTGATATTAACAGCTGCATGTTCTTTCTACTTCTCTTCCCTCTAGTGCACAGCAAGGAGTTATTATTAGGTGTCCAATTTGCATGGATTTTTACTCAGAGGTAAGGATCCTGTTGTCATTCTTTCTGCATTATGGGAGGAGGAGGATGCCAGAAGGGGGGCTGCACTGATCAGCTGGCTGATGTGGGATGCTGTCGTTCTTTTCATCACATTGTAGTCATTGACTGGGGGGAAATGTGCTAAAGCCATGAGGGCTGCATTTCTTGTGGCCAGCATGTGTTGAACGGGGAAAAAGGAACAGGCCCTGCTTGGGGTGCGAGGGATTCAGTTTCTCAGGGCACACTCTGGTGGATGCTTTGGTGGAAATGTCATGATTTCATTGCTCAGCATGCAAGAGTAACATCCAAAGAAAGCAAATTTCTTTTACAATAAGTAGTACATCAACAAACTGCTGCATCCAGTCTTGTAAGGTTTCATTAGAATTAGGATCTGGAGGCTTTTGAAGGAATGTTTTTTGGATGTATGAAGCTGGTTACTGACTTGGAGCTGGTATCAGTACAACTCTGTTGTAGCTGCAGTTCCTTCAATTCTGGCATTATAATCCTAAGGTAGATAGAAAAGAAATGCAATTGTCCAGAGATACAATAATTGGACACTGGGGAAGAAATAAAATTTCTTGCGTTACATAAAAGTAATAAAGAGGCAATGACAGATCTCCAGTAAATAATGCAACAGTAAATTCATTGTGCCATGATACAGAGTACTGAAAACTAAACTTCCCTTACTTCCAGCATTGTTTTGAAGCCCACTTTTCTGTCTTTCTCCGTTTCAGTGTTTTTTTCCTTTAGAGTTCTGTAATTTTGTTCACCTTTATGTAGTAGGATCTCAAAGGCCTCTGCAGGGTCTCTATCTATTGTTTCATAATTATTAGGGAATGATAGGTCAAGTGTTCCCAAAATGATGTTGTAGCTATCAAGAAAGACAGAAAGTCCCTTCACAGCTTTCCTAAAAAGTGTTTATGTGGGGAGATGATACTTATTTCTCAAGGAAGCTGCACAGTTAGATGGAAGCCATAGACGTGTTAGGTTAGAGGACTTCCAAGAGGCCTTCCTCTCCTTTTCCCTCTTGTGGCAATGAGACTGACCTCCATGTAGGTCATTGGGTAGTCCTTCTGAGCAAAAGATTTACCTTTCTGAAATTATTGGTCAACCTCCCCAGGTTTTATAACCTTTCAAAGACAATAATTAGCTGCTGCATGATTACTCCAGCCAGCTCTGCCAGGACTCTCAGGTGGGTCCTCTCTACTCTTATGGACTTGTATGAGTTACACAACTGCAGCCAAGTATGGGAAAAGAAATTGTGGCTGTGGTAAAATGGGAAATGGCAATCATGGAGGAAACGGATACATTTCCTCACCTCTGAAAAACACGGGTAAGCCTGAAATGTAATTTATAACTTATTTGGGTTAAAAAAAAAAAAAAAAAAAAAAAAAAAGGATAAACCCCCCATCTAGTAGCTACCTTACTGATCAGATGTTTTAGCCTGATATTCTCCAGATAGCTGGAGTACTTCTGGTACAGGCATGTGGAGAGGAGCAGTGAGGAATAAATGTACAGAGAGGGGAGGGTGAGCTGAATTAAGCATGGTTATTTGACATGCTCCAGCTGTGGCACTCTCCCTCTAGCAACTTTCCCCTCCCCTGCCATATGTTTGCAGAAAGGTTTTTAATCTGGTATGTCCTGGACTGTGGACCATTTTTGGGTTATTTGTGGCTGTTTGAATTGATAGAGGTAAGAGCTGCTTATGTGGTGTTTGGGATTTTTTGTCTTTTTGTGACAGGCTGATCTCCAATTTGGTTGCATCCAGTCTCTATAAAAAATGCACATTAAAACACAAGTATAAGCTGAAGAAAATAATGTAGGCTATTTTAATAGCTTATATGCAAAGAATCCTACTATTTTGCAAAGAAAAGACAAAAATGGTGGTCTGGGATATCATAACCAACTTCTTGTAGAGCTCTTGGGGTGCAAATAAGTTTGCAAACTCTAAGTTAAGTGATTGCATTTTAGAGCATGCATATTTCTATTTAGCCAGTGGAATGTCCCACAACAACTACCAATAAGCTGGGTTTTCAATTAGGGTTTTAAATAGAGGAGGTTTTAAATAAGGACAATGAATTTACGCGTAGTTAAAATAGATGATAGGGAAGGACCATGGGGGATGGAAGCCTCATAGTTTTGAACTTAGGCCAAGAATTTTGAGCCAACTGCTATTCATTACAAATATTCATTTGTTGCTCCTTTCTCAAGGGTGCCAGTGTTGGCAACCAGAAGAATCAAAGTTTTGATTCACTACTGCAAATCCCAGGCACCCTCCTTCAACTGAGGTCTTCAATGGGCAACTTCCTAAAATTACCTTTTATCCAATTTTATTCTGCAACTATGAAAAGGCTGTAGAATTGCTGAATTTCTGGTTATTATTTGGGGTTTGTCCAGCTAACATTACTTTTCAGCTTAAGCTGTAGATTCTCTCATGAATAAATGAAAGAAAATGAAAAAAAAAAAAAAAAGCCAAGTGTTTATAGGCTTATTCCTGCAAAAACTTCAGGATGTCTCTCATGTATGTTAAACACTTGTGCACACATCCCCCAGATCAAAGGCTGTAATTTTAACAAGCTGGGGTCTCTGTATCACTCCTGACAATTTTAACTTCTGTACAGTACTAGCTGCCTCCACAGAATCCTCATTGAAGGTGTAGTCAATGATGGATACTTATCTACTTGCTTATCCTGCAGTCATATCAAAGAGTCTAGGTAGATGTGAGACTCAGAGATGTTTCTCTTCACATGTGACCCAGTAAAAGGATGCTGTCAGGCAGATTTATGCCCTTAGTTTAGGGTTACTGAAAGAATGCTTGAGCTTAATACTTAATTGGAACATTTCCATCAATTTCCTAAGGGAAATTACAGTAATTTTGGTTTTCTTCTTTGATGCAAATATTATCATCGTGCAGTGCCTGTAACCTGTCACAGTGTAGTTACACCAGGTTGTAATATCAGATCACAAAATGAAGCAGAAATCAAAAAGAAATATCCAAATTCTCACTGCCCTAACTCAATTTCACCTTACTTGACTGCAACAATTTTTAACACTGCTAAAATTTCAACATGACAGCATCCTTCTAAGTCAGTCAGGCTCACATGTGCAAAGCCTAGTCCTGCAGTGTCAGGTGTGAACACATCAAAGATGTGACTAGGTGTGTACAAGCTTTCTCTACAAGTGACCAAAAGCCCCAACAGCAGAGATACTCACGTTGGCACTGTCCCCAAGCCACTGGGGCCCAGCCCCAGCAGCAGAGATACTCACGTTGGCACTGTCCCCAAGCCACTGGGGCCCAGCCCCAGCAGCAGTCAATTCTGCTTCCAAACCGACACAGTCCTGCAGATGAGACCATTTGTCTGGGCCACCTGTTCAACAACACAGTTCAACAAAGTCTGGTGAAACTTTCTGAAAGTAGCTAAAATCATCCTAGAGTAAAACAAAAAATCTACCAACCGACCAAAACATCCTAAAAGAAAAAGAACAGCAAAAAACCCTCCTGCATAGAGATATGTATTTTTTTACTTTTATTGAGAGAGTAACTGCTCTCAGCTAATACTAAGATATCTCTATCATTAATACTTTTTTTACTTCAAAAAATGCAAATGACAATAGGTGAAGAGGGGAAAAGATAATTAGGATAACTGAGCAAAGCCTGAAAAAGCTGACATGCTTTGCAGTACGCTCACTGCTGCCACTCCCAGGCTGGCACTGAACAGAAGTTCCGAAGTCTGAAACAGAATTTATAGTATGGAATAAATGCCATCATAAAGTTTAGGCATTGTTTCAGTTCACAATATATGGCAAAATTTTCTCACTGATATGGCCAACCTGTCTCACTGAAACATTAATGGAAAAAAAAGAATGAAAACAAAAGCTTCTTGGACTCTTAAGCAGAAATTAAGTATAAAAGGAGAGCTGCACTCTTCCCTAGTTCCAAAGAAAACATACCACGGCCTCACGCAGTTATAAACCAGTGACACGAATCAGCAATGTCTTTTAACGACAGGCTGGAATCCCGTGAGCGCTGCGTTTGAGCAAATCCTTATTTATTGAAAAAAAGAAAGGAAACCCTGGGAAGGGCGGGGGTGGCGCTGGCCGCTTGCCCCGCACGGCGCAGGGTCGCGACACTGACAGCACACGAGCCCTGGAGGACACGGCGCGACACGGCCCGCGGGCACACACGCCCCGAGCTTCGTGCCAGGACTTGAGCCGCGACCCCGCCGCCGTCTGTTCGCAGCGCCTCCGGGCGCCAATAAACTCATTTTATCTCTACAGCACGCGATGCGCTTTGTTTTTAATTCTTGCGGGACGCGACCCCGCCAGAGAAATGAACTTCTCTTACACCTAAGCCCGCGCTGAGGCTGCCGAGCCTGGAGTGGCACTCGGAGGGCTCCGTGCCGGGGGCTCCAGGAGCGGCACTCGGAGGGCGGGAGGCTGAGGGCTCCGTGCCGGGGAGCTCGGGAGCGGCACTCGGAGAGCGGGAGGCTGAGGGCTCCGTGCCGGGGAGCTCGGGAGCGGCACTCGGAGGGCTCCGTGCTGGGGGCTCGGGAGCGGCACTCGGAGAGCGGGAGGCTGAGGGCTCCGTGCCGAGGGGCTCGGGAGCGGCACTCAGAGGGCGGGAGGCTGAGGGCTCCGTGCCGGGGAGCTCGGGAGCGGCACTCGGAGAGCGGGAGGCTGAGGGCTCCGTGCTGGGGGCTCGGGAGCGGCCCCGCGCCTCCAGGTGCGGCCCCCGCCCGGCACCGCTGCCTGCACCGGGAGTGCCACACGCGTCCCGCCGAGGGCTCCGGCCGCCCCGCCTCGCCAGGACCCAGCCCCGATGCCAAGAAGGAGCCCGGGGGCCATCACAGCGCCCCGCGTCTGCAAGGGGAGAGCCCGGGCTCCCTCCGCTCTCCCTGAAGGAACGGAGACTTCGCCCGCCCGGCCGGTCCCGGCCGCCGCCCCCGCTCTCCCCGCGCCTACCTTCTGTCAAATTCCGCGGCCGCCCCCAGCGGGAGGCAGGACGCCGGGAGCGGCCGCAGGGAGAGCTCCATGGCGGGCGGCGGCCCCAGGCGGGCGGCGGTGGCGGAGGCGCTCCCGCTGCCGGGCGGGCGGGCCGGGTCCGGCTGCCGCCCAGGCCGGCCGCGCTGCCACGGCTCCGGGGCGGCGGCGAGCTGCGCGCCCTCCCTTTCCCTCTCGTTCTCCCTCTCCCGGTGCCTGCCCGCCCGGCTGCCAGGCGGAGGAGGCGGGGAGCGGCAGCGCCGCCCGAGCCCGGCAGAGGCGCCCTTGGCCCGCCCGGGGCCGCCCCCGCCACGGGCACCGGGCGTGCGAGGACACCCGGGCCGGGAGGGCCCAGCGGGAGCCGCCGCCGCGGCAGCGAGGCGCACAGCGCGCTCCGGGGCGCTGAGAAGGGGGGGCTTCCTTGGCAGGAGCTTTTGTGTCTTGAGCTTCCTGAAGGAAGATGGTTACGCCCTCCTCTCTGCGAGGCTCCCGTCTAAAGCCAAGAGCGTTACAATTTGGCCTTCTTTTATCAGCCAAACCTCCCCAACAGCAAAGCTTTCTAAAAGACTTACAAGATGTATATGTATGGGATTTTTTCTGCCTCAAACGCTCCTATTAATAGCTCTCAGGTGTTGGTGTGTGTGACATTAGTCCTTGTTCAGAAGAAAAAGTGACAAGTTTAAACAGTAACCACACAGCATGTAATGTGCTTGCACCGCTACATGCAGCAATGACTGCATCGTGCTCCCCACTAACATGTTAAAATACAGCCCTTATTTTTGTTTGGTTTCTATGAACTACGGCTTTGGGACTTACCAAAGGACACTTCTAATAATAGCCTGTCACCAGTCTAGGGTCAGAGCTGTTCAGAGATCCCTCTGAGTACAGACAGATGGAGTCAACCACTTGGACTGAGTTGCAACATTTGTTTGATTTGTGCCTACCTCAAGGCTAAAGCTCATCAGCTGTTCCTACAAGGGTCTGGCTGTAGCTTAGAAGCAGAAACCAACGATTTTCTATGGTTTGTGCTGTAACACAAAGCCAAACCCTTCAGGAAGCAGTTGGATGCCAATCACGACTTAAAGCTTTGAATTTCAGCTGGTAGGGTCTGTGCAGAGCATTTTCCACCCTGAAAACACTTCACAGATAATTCAAGTAATACTGCACAAAGGTCGCATTTTTTTCTCAAGATACAAATTGTGCCAATAAGCCTTCAAAAATTACACCTTTCCTCAGAAGGGTTTTATCATCGTCTGCTCACATATGAGCAGAAGCCCCCCTCCAATGCTCCTTCCCCTCTTCTTTTCTTTTCATGACCATACAATCCCCATTATAAGATTTCCAACCACATCATCAGCCCAGAACTTTTCAGACACAGAGTAAAAACAACTGTAGAAGCTCTGAAGGGATGATTCTGCAAGGTGCTTGTACCTATGCTCAGATAATATCCAAGCCACCTCAGAGGAGTTAGATATAAAACCTGCACTGAGGACCAAACCTGGTTTCCTCCATTCATATGAGAAGCTGATAGCCAAGCAGTGAATGCAATGACACAGGGCTGTTTGGGAAAGACAGAAGAGCATCTGGCTTGTATTAGATCCCTGCTGAAATATGGAGCTGATTGCCAGATCTTGACTGATTGATAATTGTTTTTTTTCACTTGGATGTGTGATGTAGTATAACAGTCCATGCATAGTGAAATCAGTGTCAAGATTTAATGGGCAGAAGGGGAGATAACCTATTTATGATAACCACAAGGATTTCTTTCTGGTAACAGCATCTGCATGCGCCTTTCCAACTTGTAAAAAAAAGTGCCCACAAATTGCACCACAGCTAAGTCTAGGACAAGTGCCAAAAGCAACATTTGAACATCACTCTGAACTAAGGTCTAGAGCAACCTGACACCTTCCCTCTCATGTCCGAAGAGACATGTCATAAAATCAATTCCTTTAATGCAATGCTGCATAATGGTACTTAATGTACACATCAGCTTTAGAGCACACACTATTCCTTTAAAGCATGTTCACTCACAAATAGCGGTAAAATAATTTAATCTCTCTAGACTGCACTGAGTGTTTAAGACTTCCTCAGCAGCCTTTTTGGCTCTCTTGTATATTAATACTAGTCTGCTGGTTAGACATGGTGCCTAGTCTTATTAAGATTGTCTGCTCTTGGTTAACTTCTGCTACCTGTGTAATTTGTTTTGGAACATCAGCCCAAAAAACCAGTTAACCAGTCACTGAAAAAACACATATCACACATTCATACCCATCAGTGAAACTGAACATCCAGTCACTTCTGAATTCATTTGTTTTGGCAGTGGTTTATCATCACTAGTGGAGTTTTCTTAACAAGGCAGCTTCTCATGTCCATGGCAGTAGAAGGATTACTGAGTGAGCTGTCAAAGAACCAGACCTTTTGATGAGTTAAAGGTGTATCAAGTTGTGTAGGTATGCATGAAGATACTATATAGAAGATGGAGATGGAGAAGTTGTTGGCAGTATGACAATAAAAAGCAGTTTTGTGTCTTATGTTTAGTGAAGCAGTGTGAAAGTCTGGCAAAATGCTGATGCCACCAGGTGGGCTGACCTGATGTGCATCAGGATTTAACTAACAATAGAAGCTCAGCAGCTGTGCATCAAGCACTCATATGATTGACTAGAACAAGTATCCAGGAAAATTTCTTTAAAGGTACTGGTAAGACACTTGGTTAAGCATAACATGATAATCAGATTTTAGCTGCAAATCAGCAACAATGAAGCAGAAACACAGAGAAAGATATTTTTTTGAACAGCAATGCTGCTATCCTTGTGTATGAAAAAAACAGAAATCATAGGAAGGTGAATTTTGCCTGAAAAGGTGTTCATTTTTATTCAAGCATAGTGATCCATAGTGGGATTTTTAAATCTTCCTCATTCCTCCATAATTATCTTTATGTGTCTTGTGCTAAAAAAAGGGACACTATCAGCCATGGTCTCTATCTCAGACTATTAGTCTCATGGGTATATTGAACTCAGATTGAGACCCTTCTATGCAAACAAAGACCATAAACTTGATGAGATACACTGGGTTGAAAATGGAGGAATAGTCAAAAACACTTGCAGCTGAAAATACTTGCAGCTGACCATGCCATTAGCGAGGCCATTAGGTCCTGAATTATCTATAATTTCCCAGGAAATTAAGTCCCAGGTATACATTCTGTTCTGTATTCTGCAGCATAAGTGATGAAGGCACACCTCACTGCACACAAATCCAAATCCTGGTGATAAGGTGGCAGAGTGAAGAAATGCTTTGAGAGAGGGTCTTGCTAATTCTGCTGTGGGGAGGGTAAAGGTGATGAGGGCAACTGCTGCTTCTGGGATGGCAAGTGTGACAGAGTGACATCTGTCACACTGCAGTTTAACTACACTTGCAGGAATATGTTTGATGTGCTGCTCAGGAAGTAGTGATGCTTCAAAAATCCACAGTAGTACAATGCAGAGTATATTTGCAGTGTATACTCCATTAAAGGATCAAGAACCACTATCCTGAGCCACACAAGTAACCAGTAATACAAGGGACATCAGCTAAAAACACGTGCAAAAAACAGGAAACTCAGTTCTAAGGAAGACAAGCTTATTTACAATGTAGTCTAGTGAAATGAGCCTTCCTTGTATGTGGAACTTGCTCCTCTCTAACAGCACTTCTTACTTTTACTTCACCTGGGGTAGTCTATGCCCAGCAGTCTCAGTGTTCCAAACTTTTGCTACTGGATGAACTCCAGGTCTTCATATGCTCTTTTTGTGCTATATTTGTGCTATAACCATTCCTGAGGGGGAAAACCAACAGAACAGAAACAGTTTCTGGAATACTCCCTGGCATCGTCTGGACAGACAATATTTTTTTTAAAAAAGAACTACAAAGATACAAGTGGCAGATATTTTAGGCTGACAGATATTGGTAGATATGGTAGATGATGCAATATGGTAGATATGACAGAAAACACAGGAAGAACTTTAAAATTTATCTTAATTTTGATACACACCAATAAAAGATATTGCCTTCAGGGTATTCTACTGCCAAGTAACTTTTCTTTGAGGAAGGTATTAAATAAGTTCTTTTGAGTCCATTTCCTAATATTGACTTCCTCCTTGTCTAAAAGCACATTATGAATGTTAATAAATCAAGTCCTCTATTCAGCAGAATCAGTCAATAACACTCGCATTTGCATAAAGAGAAATTAAGGAACAGAAAATTACTTTTCCACAAATCAAACAATCTGTCATCAAACCGGGAACGCATCTCCTGTTTTCCAATTTCATACTTAAACCACAAATCCATCCTTCCTCTTTTCTAGGTATTTCACCCTCGTTGAGGCTGAGAAAGTTGACCACAAAGCCCACAATATCACAAGTCTTTAAATCACACCATGACTTGTGTAAAAATCACTTGATTTGTAGTTAATGGCAAGCAGGATCACAGTCTCCATTTTCACTGTAACATGTATACCACTTACTAAATGGAACAGAAGGAAAGAATCCAAATCCAAATTTCCTATGAAACTTTCAATGTCACTACTTTTCCTCTGGGGATATGCAACTCTGTGGCATATTTAAAAGTAAAATTTATTAAGGAAATATTTTCTTCATCACATGGCAGAAAAGAATCTCTATGACTCCCATGCTAATAATAAAACTATAAGTTATCAAGGTAATACAGCAATTCAACCAGCTAAATCACTCTTGTACTCCAGCTTTCTCTTAGTAAACATTCTTGAAGGAGTAAGAAAGTCATCCAACCTGTCAGACACTGTAGTATCCAATTACCTTCTATACTGATAAACCCTGTGCTTTGGATACTAGTTCAAAAGCTCCCATATGCTTTTCTGCATGAAATCTTCCAAATTAATTTTTTTTTCCAGCGTGTTTTTTCCACACATTCTTGATCCTTCTTTAAAAACTACGAGTAGTATTTGTGTTGAAGTTTACTGCATTTCAGTACAGTGCAAAGAAGTTATCTTTCCCTGTAAATAAACAATATTTTGCCTTTTAAACCCTGTAAAATTTCATATGCATGAAAAAATGCATATAAAATTTTAAAAGATTTCTAGCTCTCCTCATTACCAATTTTGATACCAAACATATTTTGCACAAGGGATCACAATCATAATCCCCCAAATTTAACATTACCCGATCATTAGGGAGTCAGTCTACTTTTTCTCACTTTTTCCATGTAATTTTTGTATGATTCTACTATTCCAGTAATACACTGAGCCCAATACAACTCCTGTAGCTTTACAGCAGGTTTTTCAAATCATGCTACAGCTCTTCATGTCCAGTTTTGCACCGTGCAGCCAATGCCTGATGCTGTCTCCTTTCCTTGGGAAGGCAAATGCTTGAACACAGGAGCACCACACTATACATCATTGGTACTTTGTCACTTAAATCATTATCATCTCCATGGACTGCATGCACATGCACTTAGCAGTCAGAAGGGGGAGAACAAAACTGAGGTACAAGCAAGACATTCAGCCTTAATGGAATTTACCAAAGAATTACTTGTATGGCAAGAAAATACACACTCAGCAATGAGTCAACAGTGTACTGTCTTTTTCAAGGGCAAGAGGTGCATAAAAGCCTGCTGTTCAACAACATTAGTGGCAGATGACAGTCTTAAAAAAAGAAAAAAACCTCAAAAAACAAAAATGTAATCACCAGATTACTCTCCATAACTAAATGAAATATAAAGGAGAAAAAAAGTCACATATGTCATGCAGAAAATAGCTATTAAAAAGATTTTAAGAATGAAAACCCACAAATATGTGAGTTGAAGCTACACCTCACAATTTCTGCTACAATTTCAACAAAAGAAAAAGGTAACATTAACAGAAGAGATTTGCATGAAGACATGTTCTTGATCATAATTCTAACAGAAACTGTATTGAATCAAGTAGGCCAGCAGTTTTGTATATTACCTGAAAAAATTATGAACTTCAGCTAAGTTTTCTCTTTCATGAGCCAAAACTGCAAGCTAGGGGAAAATTGGGTTGTATAAGAATTTTAATATGTAAGAAAGAGCCATAAATCAACCTGAAAAGTTACCAGAATTGTCTTTATGACAAAAACAGCAAATAATCTGGTGCAGCATGGATTCAATTTTTCCTGCTCATGAATTATGGTCCTTACAGCAAGAAATACACGGGGAGATACAGAACCAGAACAAAATTATTCACAACTGCCTAAGGTACCAGCTTAGACTGTCAAACAGTTTGCATTACTTTGTTTCTCCCTGTGCCTTGGGCTCATTGCCAATACTGGGGAAGAGAGGGCAAGAATGGGTATGCTGCCCAGACTTCCTATATAAATTATAAATTATGACAAAACCTTTCCAGAGAGAAATGATCAAACACTAGTTTAACCTGGTCCTTTAAGCTGTTTTTTTTTTTTTTCATAATGAACCTGAATCTTTACATAAATTCTAGCAGAGATGGAGTAAATTAGATGTAATTAAATAAATCACTCTTGGTCCTGGTTTTCCCTTAGTTTTGTTTGATTTCACGTGCTGTATGTTTGCTTGCCTAAGCTCAGCTATAGTTGTGTAATGACATGCATCCTGTGGTACTGGTTGCTGATAAATTGACCTTGAATGCTTATATAAATGAGTTTAAGTTGCTATTCTCAAGAGGAAAATGGCTGTGTCTAATGGAATTCTTTATTTAATTTCACTCTTGTTTTGATGCACAGAAAATTCATAGTATATTTTGAGACACCAAGGGAAAGTAGTAGCCAGGAAAATCTACTGCAGATGCTCTGAGGAAGGGTTTTCATTTAGTTTTGATATTGTTGATCCATTTTCTCCATTCAACTTTATATTAAGCTTATATATATTTATATATAAGCAAACTCTGAAAGAATAGTTGAGAGTGAAAGGGACCTTTGCTTTTCTCCTGGTTCAACCTCCCTCCTCAAGCAGAGTCATTGCAGCTTGTTGCCCAGGACTGTGTCCAGGTAGCTTTTGAATAGTTCCAAGGATGAAGACCCCTCAGCCTCTCTGGGCAACCCATGCCAGTATTCAGTCACCCTCACAGTGAAAAAATGTTTTCTCATGTCCAGGTGGAATCTCCTGTTTGAGTCCACAGCCTCTTGTCTTGTCACTGGACACTATTGGCAAGTACCTGGCTCCATCTGCTCTACACCACCTTCCTTTCAGGTATTATTCCACATTGATGAAATTCCCCCAAGCCTTCTCATCTTTCAGGCTAAAAAGTCCTGTTTCTCTCCACTTTTCCTCCTGGGAGAAATGGTTTTGGCCTTTAAACACTGAGTGGTCCTTTACTGGACTCCTCTCCAGTAGTTTGGTATCTCTCTTGTATTTGGGAGCCCAGTGCTAGACCCAGCAATCCAGGTATGGCTTTATCAGTGCTGAGTAGAGGGGAAGAATCACCTCCCTTGACCTGCAGGCAGCAATCCTGCTAATGTAGCCCAGGTACTGCCTTTGGTCATACTGCTGCCTCCTGTTCAGCCTGGTGTTCACCAGGACCCCCAGGCTCTCTTCTGCAAAGCTGTCAGTGTGCAGTGCATGGGCTTGTTCCTCTGCAGATGCAGAACTTTGCCCTTTCCTTTGCTGAACTGCATAGAGCCCTTGCCAGCCCATTGCTCCAGCCTGTCCAATTCCTCTGGATGGCAGCGTGACCCTCAGGTGTGCCAGCCTCCCACCCTCTCAGTTTGGGGCCATCAGCAAACTTGCTGGGGGCACACGAGCCACATCATCCAGTTCAGTAACAAAGATGTTAGACAGATCAGGACTCAGTGAAACCTCTGTGAAAGCAGAAGTTTATAGCAATAAAATTTTCATATGTTTTAAGTCAAAACAAACAAACGATCTCATAGAAGTAGTGTAGTAAAGATAGTGTAGTAATAAATAAATAAATAAATAAAGATAAATAAAGCACGTGACTGGTATGGTGATTAGTGCACAGAGAGCTGCTTGGGAGTTTTCTAATGCCTTTCAGCATTACAGATTTTGTTTCTGGTTTTCATTAGGTAGTATTTGAGAGACTAAGTTGTACATGAACTTCACATCTTCAGAATACACTGTGAGAGACGAAGATGCAAAAGATTTAAGATGGGTTTAAGTGCTGAGCATGAAAGGAAATTAAGCAGTTTCAGCCTATGGATTTTGGTGGATATTTACTGGTTATTTTATATCCTGCTAAAACAATGCAGTAGCATTCAATTTTATTTTATCCTACATTCATTTTGAAGCTGTATATTGAAAACAAATAAATAAAAATAGCAGTTTGAAGACTTCTATGTCTTTTCAGGGATATCTTTCTAGAGGAGACAATAGGTATTGTGCTCCCTTTAAAATGCAATCTGATGCATGCCTGAACCGTTGGACTGAACCACAATTCTCCCAAATTGTGATTTTCTTAAGACAGAGAAATGAAACAGTTCTGACTTAGACTGGGAGCACAAGACCAGAAGATTTCTTCATCTCTCTGAGGAGACTGTAGAAGATGAAATGAGAAAATTTCAGGTACAGTTGTAATGAATGTCAATAAAGGATAGGGGAAATCTGAAAAAGACTGCAACAAATCTATTGACAGTTTAAAAAATTGTTTTTCAGGCTGTATCAAAATGTTCATAGTTATATTGAAAACAGTCCTGCAGAGCTCTACAGAATCCACAGGTAACAGACTTAGTGACAGAATTAATGACTAGGTCTGTGGATGGACAGAGGGCTGCAGGCTCACATTGATGAGCTGTGTTGAGCTTCTCATCCACCAACATTCCCAAGTCTTTCTCCTCAGGGCTGCTCTCAATCTTTTCCTCACCCAGCCTATATTTGTGCTTGGGATTCCCCTGATCCAAGACCTGGTATTTGGCCTTGCTGAATATCATGAGGTTTGCATGGACCCTCCTCTTGAACCTGCCAAGGTCCCTCTGAGTGATAATCCTTCCCTCCAGCGTGTCAACCACACCACTCAGCTTGGTATTTTCAGCGAGCTGTCAGAGGGTGCACTAAAACTCCACTGTCCCTGTCACAGACAAAGACATTAGAAATTGCCAGTCCCAACACCAACCCCTGAGGAACACCTCTTGTCACTGCTCTCCACTTGGACACAACTCTTTGAGTGCAACTATGCAGCCAATTCCTTAACCCTTCAGTGGTCCATCCATCAAATCCATCTCTCTCCAGTTTGGAGAGAAGGATGTCATGTGGGACAGCGTCAAGTGCTTTGCACAAGTCCAGGTAGCTGACACCAGCTGGTCTTCTCTTGTCAACCAACCATGACTGAGAACTATGCTTAATCAAGTAGGGGACCTATTAGAGTTTAAAAGGTAGAAAAGAAAGTATTTATAGAGAGCTCTACCTTCTTCCTGAGCTGCTCTAAAATATTTTCCAATAATCTGAATAGTGTAAAAGCTGCACCTTTAAAATGACAAACTATCAGCTCTCAAAGGCAGAGGGAAACTATCCAGTTAAATGAGGTGTCATTTTTTCTTTAAGTGCTGTTGAAGAATGTCAGCTGTCCTTCAGAAAATCAGACTGTTGGGCTTGCATAGTACCCAGTTTCTACTTCCACTTAAAGGAAAGGCAATGGTCACCTAGAGAAAAATGAATGTACTTTAAGCATGTTAAATCAGGAAGAAACCAAAAGAAGGGTCAAGTTTGTGGTGTAAATGACACTGAAGATGCTAATCTCTGGTTCTTGGTTCCCAGAAGATTACAATTTTTGGGTTCAAACAAACAACATTGAAGCCAAATCTGGTTGTCCTGAACTTTTAATTCATTTAGTTTCTGAATAATTTCCCCAACATCAATAGGGGATATCAATAATATCATTCATTAATGAATGAAAAGTTAGGTGTGCTCACTTTTAGTGCAACTCTGTACAGTGTGTGCAACCCCAAGGAATACTGTATCAGTGTGCCCTAGGAGCATCTCATGTAGAAATCTCTATAGATTCCTTCTGCATCTCAAAACCTGTGACAGCACAGCAAGGTCAGGAGTATTGATCAGAATTTAACTAGCATCTTCTGGCATTTACTGCTTTGAGTAATTTATTCCTATTTGTTTCATGGATGTCAAATTCAGCTTTGGTTTTCTTGGTTCAAACCAGCAAATTACCAAATAAAGGTATTTTCTGCTCTTTCTCAATAAATGGAATGTGCATACACACAACTGGGAGAGTCAGCACTTACAGAAACCTGCTGTGCTTCATATAAGAAATTAATCTAGTGGACTTGATCATCCAGGCAGAAAGCACTACACTTCAAAAGTACAGCTAGAGAACACCAGCTCAAAACTTTATCCTAGTGTCTCCTGCATTACACTGACTCACCCCTGTAGACGAAGATAAGTGTTAATTCCTAGCAATTTTGAGCATGTGTGTGCCTATATTTTCTTGGTTAACAGATCATCAGAGAGACACCAACATTCTTCAAAATTGGATTCACAGGGAACAACATAAAATTATATTTTCCAGCAATCTCCACATGCAGTAGCAAATTCTGTATAACGATGGTGGGCACAGAACAGTACTGTGTTCTCCTCACAACTTGAGTGCTCCCACTTCTTTCAGGTAAGGCAAGTGCTACCATCAAATTGATTAGCTGATTTATGTCTGTCAGGTTGGCAGTGTACATGCCAGTGGTGTTTATTCTTGTAAGAGTAGCTATTGTGTCTACCAATAGTGCACAATACCCTGCTGATGTAAACTTATCAAGAACTAAAAACAACCGCAGTTGCAACTTCTCTCGGTAAGGATTAATCAGCTGGAACATGTTTTGCCTCAGAGGGCTTTTTTGGTATTTACTACAGAGCATATGAATGTAATCTAACTGCAGTAAAGATTCATAGACTAACCAAATGTTTCAAATTGCGTGTTTGCTTCAGATCACTTTGAAAAGGATTTTCTTATCCAGAACTCTACACTGAATGTAAAATGTTACTCCAACATGGATGAGGTGTCTATTTATATCCAAATGTTTGTGTGCAATGGTCAAATAAAAAAAAAATTAAAAAGAGGAATTGTATGTCTATTTAATCTTGATTTTCTTCCAATACCTTGTGCAATTTATCCTGAAATTCTAATTATATCCCCCTATATAAACACTGCAAATATGAAAACTGAAAGGAAGTGTGTTTGCTAGAGCTTTTTTTCTCCTTTTTCCAAAGTAAAGAGATGCTTGTCTCCAAATTACTTAATAAAAATTATTCAATGTGTCAGCAATCATCTCAACAAAGTAAAGATGTCCATTTACAGTATTGTTTAATTATTTCTATAGTTGGTGACCACGTTAAATGGGTATTTGAATGGAAGTATGCCAGATGAATAAAAACAACTTTCACAGGTGCAAAACATTAGCTCTTTCTACAAACTTAGTTAATGTGTGCAAAATTACACACAACTACTATAACCACTGACCTCTCAGGCAACTCAATAGTCTGTATCTGATGCGATTTTGTATAAGAGAACAATGCCAATAAAACACATCAAGAGTTATTATCAGCCCAGTATGTCATCATCCAAGCTTATATTGAACTCTAGTAAAATACATGCCTTATAGCTCAGGAACTGTAACACTGAAAAATGGGTATAAAAATGGGTACCTATTCATGAGAGAATCTACAGCTTAAACTGAAAATAATGTTAGCTGGACAAACCCCAAATAATAACCAGAAGTTCAGCAATTCTACAGCCTTTTCATAGTTGCAGAATAAAATTGGATAAAAGGTAATTTTAGGAAGTTGCCCATTGCAGACCTCAGTTGAAGGACAGTGCCTGGGATTTGCAGTAATGAATCAAAACTTTGATTCTTCTGGTTGCCAACACTGGCACCCCTGAGAAAAGAGCAACAAATGAGTATTTGTAATGAATAGCAGTTGGCTCAAAATTCTTGGCCTAAGTTTGAAACCATGAGGCTTCCATCCCCCATGATCCTTCCCTATCATCTATTTTAACTACGCGTAAATTCATTGTCCTTATTTAAAACCTCCTCTATTTAAAACCCTAATTGAAAACCCAGCTTATTGGCAGTTGTTGTGGGACATTCCACTGGCTAAATAGGAATATGCATGCTCTAAAATGCAATCACTTAACTTAGAGTTTGCAAACTTATTTGCACCCCAAGAGCTCTACAAGAAGTTGGTTATGATATCCCAGACCACCATTTTTGTCTTTTCTTTGCAAAATAGTAGGATTCTTTGCATATAAGCTACTAAAATAAACTACATTATTTTCTTCAGCTTATGCTTGTGTTTTAATGTGCATTTTTTATAGAGACTGAATGCAACCAAATTGGAGATTAGCCTGTCACAAAAAGACAAAAAATCCCAAACACCACATAAGCAGCTCTTACCTCTATCAATTCAAACAGCCACAGATACCCCAAAAATGGTCCACAGTCCAGGACATACCAGATTAAAAACCTTTCTGCAAACATATGACAGGGGAGGGGAAAATTGCTAGAGGGAGAGTTCCACAGCTGGAGCATGTCAAATAACCATGCTTAATTCAGCTCACCCTCCCCTCTCTGCACATCTATTCCTCACTGCTTCTTTCCACATGCCTGCACCAGAAGTACTCCAGCTATCTGGAGAATATCAGGCTAAAACATCTGATCAGCAAGGTAGCTACTAGATGGGTGTTTTATCTTTTTTTTTTTTTTTTTTTTTTTTTTTCCCAAATAAGTTAAAAATTACATTTCAGGCTTCCCCATGTTTCTCAGAGGTGAGAAAATGTACCCGTTTCCTCCATGTTTGCCATTTCCCATTTTACCACAGCCACAATTTCTTTTCCCATACTTGGCTGCAGTTGTGTAACTCATACAAGTCCATAAGAGTAGAGAGGACCCACCTGAGAGTCCTGGCAGAGCTGGCTGGAGTAATCATGCAGCAGCTAATTATTGTCTTTGAAAGGTTATAAAACCTGGGGAGGTTGACCAATAATTTCAGAAAGGTAAATCTTTTGCTCAGAAGGACTACCCAATGACCTACATGGAGGTCAGTCTCATTGCCACAACAGGGAAAAGGAGAGGAAGGCCTCTTGGAAGTCCTCTAACCTAACACGTCTATGGCTTCCATCTAACTGTGCAGCTTCCTTGAGAAATAAGTATCGCCTCCCCACATAAACACTTTTTAGAAAAGCTGTGAAGGTACTTCCTGTCCTTCTTGATAGCTACAACATCATTTTGGGAACACTTGACCTACCATTCCCTAATAATTATGAAAAAATAGATAGGGACCCAGAGGAGGCCTTTGAGATCCTGCTACGTAAAGGTGAACAAAATTACAGAACTCTAAAGGAAAAAAACACTGAAACGGAGAAAGACAGAAAAGTGGGCTTCAAGACAATGCTGGAAGTAAGGAAAGTTTAGTTTTCAGTACTCTGTATCATGGCACAATGAATTTACTGTTGCATTATTTACTGGAGATCTGTCTTTGCCTCTTTATTACTTTTATGTAACACAAGAAATTTTATTTCCTCCCCAGTGTCCAATTATTATATCTCTGGACAATTGCATTTCTTTTCTATCTACCTTAGGATTATAATGCCAGAATTGAAGGAACTGCAGCTACAACAGAGTTGTACTGATACCAGCTCCAAGTCAGTAACCAGCTTCATACATCCAAAAACATATTCCTTCAAAAGCCTTCAAAAGATCCTAATTCTAATGAAACCTTACAAGACTGGATGCAGCAGTTTGTTGATGTACTACTTATTGTCAAAGAAAGTTGCTTTCTTTGGATGTTACTCTTGCATGCTGAGCAATGAAATCATGACATTTCCACCAAAGCATCCACCAGAGTGTGCCCTGAGAAACTGAATCCCTCGCACCCCAAGCAGGGCCTGTTCCTTTTTCCCCGTACAACACATGCTGGCCACAAGAAATGCAACCCTCATGGCTTTAGCACATTTCTCCCAAATCAATGACTACAATGTGATAAAAAGAACAACCTTCTGACTGCTCAAAACAAGAGCCTTATTTCACCTGTTCAACAACATCTCTGTCTGTCAGCAGAGTCCAGAACAGAGAAGCAGACAGACTAGATTAAATCAATCAAAACTTTATTTCTAATTGAATTCAGCAAAAATGTAACTATATACAGCAACAATTATATACATCAAGCAACAAGTCTTTACATCGCCCATGCTCCAAGATCAGAGTGTGTCCTGAGAAGCAGACACTCTCATATGTAGATGGGAAAATACAGGTCTGGAGTAAGTTCCATTCTGCAGGTTGGGCAGGTGCCGACAGTCTCCAGAGCAACAGGGAGGCACTCACTGCAGAAGAGGTGGCCACACATGGTTGCCACAAGCTGTCGTCCACTTTGCACGATCTGGAAGAAAGAAAACCACAACATGTGTTGGGAGAAAGAATTGGAGTTTGCTGCTCCACTGGCACCAGGCAAATGAGGCCAGCATCACTTCACCAAGAAGTGACTTGAGGAGCTTCACAGCAGGGGCTGTGCTTCCAGCCAGCTGCCCACAGCATCCCACACCAGCCAGCTGATCAGTGCAGCCCCCCTTCTGGCATCCTCCTCCTCCCATAATGCAGAAAGAATGACAACAGGATCCTCACCTCTGAGTAAAAATCCATGCAAATTGGACACCTAATAATAACTCCTTGCTGTGCACTAGAGGGAAGAGAAGTAGAAAGAACATGCAGCTGTTAATATCACCACACTTCAATGATTACTGATCCATAAAATCTCACATAATGACACAACTGCACTGAGTAGGCATGACAAATTTCCTTTGAAAAATACTGCTGTCTTTAACCCTGTTTGTTGCTGTTAATGAGGTTTTGGGATTTTCCTGCCCAGAGGAAAAGACTGTCCTGGTTTCACTAGAGGAAAGGTGTAGTCAGTCACTCAGCTCTGGGATTTGAAGTTAAGCAATGCCCATTTTTTGCCATACTCCCCCCACACTCATCTCTAAGGTTGTGTGCAAAGCTGTACATCTGCCTTGGGCTGCCTTTTTCTCCCAAAATGCAAATGGCATCATTTGATCATCATGCAACGTGGGAGAAGAAGGGAATTAAGTAGAGTAAGCAGGCATACTTGTATGGCTGAGTCACACACAGAAAAGAAGGCACAAAATTCTGTGCTTGGCAGGGCATGAGCCATACATACTGTGAACGTGCAGTTCCCTCCTCTGCTGCTCCCTGTTCTGCAGGGCCTGAGTCAGCCACAGGTGCATTATTAGCTCCTGTTCCATAGCCAGAGCCATCCATCTGTTGGCAGCTGTTCTGGATGGAATTTCTGCTTCGCTGCTCATAAACTGTAATTTAATTTTCGTTAGTTATATGTGATGTAAGACGTAGAACATGGAGAAGAATTCTTAAGGATGCTCTTGGTATTGATACATTTAATCTTTGAATATTTTCAAGCAAAATCAACTGGAAAGGAGTTTTAATCCATCACATAGACAGCAATTAAGAAACAAGCACCAAGTGATGCCCATGGGACAGAAAAACAAATTCCTTGTTGGTGGAACTGCCTTGTTAAGGTTCAGGCCTTGACATGCTTCAAGGAGCAGAAGCTCAGATCCAGGGGAAGGTTAACAAAGCTCAGGGAGAGGATGCCCACTGAGAGTGGACAAAAAGAATGCAAAGTTGAGTGGCCAAAAAGACATTTGGCACAACTCCCAAGATAAGGAAGAAACTAAGAAACCCAGTTCTCCTGAAATCAGCTCTGATTGGTACACAGTAATTCCTGCAGGGGCAGATTGCAACCACCAATTCATGGAGCAGCAACTCAAGAAACTGCCCAGGCCAAAAGAAGAGAGACACTCTGCCATGGACTGAAGGGAATAATTACAGTGAGAAGGCTGTTAACCAAAAGAAGGCAGAATACTAACTAAGAAGACAATCAGGCCCCTTGTAACCAATGAATGCTGATTCCATTGTTTGCTAGTCTGTATAAATAATGAGTTTTGATGGTGAGTTTGTCTGATTTGTGAAATACCACTGAGCATCCAGACATGTGCAACAGTCAAATAAGCAGACAGTGTCTCTCTCTAGTGTACAATTATTGACTGGCTGCAGCCCAGTAACAAATCCACTTTTTGTGGACAACATCTTGACCAAGTTTCATGGAGATCAGTTTTTAATGGCATGACCAGTAACAGTCAAAGTGTCAAGAAATCCTTTTGGCTTTTTAACTCTCAGAAACCATGGCCCATAATGACCACTGCAACTCCAGTTGCTTATTGTCCATGTGACAAGAATCAGTCACTAATCAATTAAAACTATAGAAAGAGTCACCAAATTGAAGTTCCTTCTGCATAAGTATTCAGCCACGGCTTTATTGCACCACATTTACTGCAAGGATTTTCCACTGTGTCTGATGGAGGCCATCACACACACATTGGATCAGTTCTCCAAGACCCTGGCCAGAGGCTTCAGCCTTGTCCTTTGCCTTTTGCTAAAAGCAGTTTCAACCCCTGTTGCTTGGGTTTCTTGGAAAGGAACAAGAAAGATAACTATTACATTTTAGATAAAAGTCCCTTCCCAACTGTAAAACATCAACTCACCTTCATGAAGCTTCCATTGATGCACATGAGAAGGGAGAGAAAAAAGATACAGTTAGGTTTGGTGAGCCCCCCTAGAGATGCATGCAAACCTCAGCTCAGAGAGCAGTTAAAGCAGAGCAGGTGAGGAAGGGTGGGGTATCACCCTCTATGTTTGGTTAAGAACATTCAAAGCAATAGCACAGGGAGCTGCTGCCGGAAGAACAAACAAGTGGGTGCTGCTGATTCTGCTCCCACTACTGCAGCAAAATGGAATTGAACAGGATAGTAACAGAGGCAGCTTAGGAACCACCTGAACACCCTCATCCCTCATCCCTCCCCCCCGTTCCCTAATTCAGATTGGCCTAGAGCTCTTTCTTTTCCTCGTTCTCCACCAAACTGGCAAATTCTGCCATGATACCCGTAACACTTCATGTTAGATGAACAGTTTCGGAAGAAAGGAAACCACAACAGAAATTGGGAGTAAACGATTCTATCAGTCAATGCTAGATCTACAAGGAATATACAGATATGCCAGCACCAATAGCTTCTCCTTCTACAGATACCACCAAGAGAGGACTTGGAGGGATGTGCAGGTTGGAGATTCCCAGCAAGGGCTGTGCTTCCAGCCAGCTGCCTGTGGCACCCACCAAAAACAACTGAGTTGTGCAGCTCCCCTTCTGTCCCCTCCACGCCCCTCCCACAACTCTCAAAGGACAGCAACATCTGGATCTTTACCTGTGAGTAGCAACTCCTGCAGATTATGCAGAAGAGACTTCCAGAGGGCCTTCTGTCATAGAAAACAGATGCAGAAAGAACATGCAGCCATTAATTCACTATGCATCACAGGTTAGTGATACAAAAATGCCTGAAAATAGAACATCTCTTCTTCTGATTTAGTAACATACCAGCCCAAGAGCAAAATCATTTCAATTACTTTTTTATACCTCAGGTTTTTTAGTGTCTCTCAATTGTTACCAAACGATATATTCCATTGAGATTTAAAGAATACAGAAGAAAAGGCATAAAGTTTGGCAGAAATCTGTTTCTACCATGTATCAGAAATTGGACTTTGAAGAGACACTTTATCAGTCACATACAATTCAATATCTTGTGACTCCTCTTTGTTCTCATTCGCAGGCACTTGTCCTGGTTTGAAAGGACAGGTGTCTGCTAGTAAAGGCAGAAGTTTCCCTTTGAAACAGAGACTTTGGTTCCACTCCCCCCAAGTATTGTAATTGTTTGAATCAAGGACTCTGAGGCAGAGATAAGGGGGTGGGAATAACAGCTCTTTTACTAATATATCAAACTGTACAAGCAGAAAACAACAGCAGCAGTTAAAATTGCTAACAGAACAGAATAGATAACTCGGTGTCAGTCCCTTTAGATGCAAGCACACTGTCTCTGTGCTTATTCCCAGTCCGGATCTCCCGAGGGCAGACGGGAACAGAGGCGGGAGGGGGGGGCGCAGGAGTTGGGGGGGCAGCAGCGGCCACGCCGGTCCCGGGCGGGAACGGGCTGGAGCGGCGGCTCCTCGCTCACCGTGTGTGTCCGGGGGATCAGCTGTGTCCGCAGAGGCAGGAGGCTGGAACGGGGCAGATGCAGGGCAGGTGATCGCAGAGGGTCTGGCTCTGCTGTGCTCGGCCGCGTGGCTGAACGATCCCAGGCGTCCTCCTCCCGGCTCGCCGGAAACGCGAGTGCCCTCCTGGAAGCCTCAGAGGCCCCTCCGGGACCCGCAGCAATTGACACCTTTTGTCTGGATCATCAGGGACCCTGGGTGTAGCCCGGCCAGATCCATTGGCGTGATAATGGGAAAAATTCTTACAATTGACACAGTAACAGAAAAACACTCAACCCCCAACATGGGGTTATGGGATTGTGGGGTTATGGGATTGTGGGGTTATGGGGTTATGGGATTCTGGGGTTATGGAGGTTTTGGGATTTGGTGGTTCATGGGGTTATGGGATGTTCTTGGTGTATTTTGGGATATTTTGGGGGTGTTTTTGTGGTGATTTTGGGGTGATTGTGGGATTGTTTTGGGATATTTTTGGGGTGGTTTTGGTATAAATTTGGGATGTTTTGGGGAGTTTGTAGGGTGATTTTGAGAAATTTATTGGGGTGTTTATGGGATATTTTTGGGGTGATTTTGGGTTGTTTATGGGATGTTTTTTGGGTTGTTTATGTGATATTTTGGGGTGATTTTGGGATGTTTTTTGGATTTTTTTTGAGTGTTTTTTGGGATGTTTTTGTGATATTTTTGGGGTGATTTTGGGATGGTTTTTGGGTTATTTTGGGGTGTTTTGGGGGTGATTTTGGTGGTTTTGGTGTCCCACCTGCCATGCTCAGCAGCTGTCCCAGTTTGGCATATTTCTGTGGTATTTTTGGGATATTTCTGTGATATTTTTGTGATGTGTATGGGATATTTCTGGGATATTTGGGGGTGTTTTGGGGTTATTGTGGGATGTTTTTGGGGTGTTTTGGGGTGTTTCGGGTCCCTCCTGCCATGCTTAGCAGCTGTCCCAGTTTGGGATATTTTTGGGGTGTTTTTGTGATATTTCTGGGATATTTTTGGGATGTTTCTGTGATGGTTTTGGGATGGTTTTTGGGTTATTTTGGGATATTTTGGGGTTTATTTTGGGGTGATTTTGGGGTGTTTTGGAGTCCCACCTGCCATGCTCAGCAGCTGTCCCAGTTTGGGATATTTCTGTGATATTTTTGTGATATTTCTGTGATATTTTTGTGGTATTTTTGGGTTTATTTTGGGGTGATTTTGGGGTGTTTTGGGTCCCTCCTGCCATGCTCAGCAGCTGTCCCAGTTTCAGCGCCGCCCCCCTGGCCCGGCTCAGCGCGGCACCAAACGCTCGGCAGCGGCTGCTGACAGCAGGGGGGAGCCTGGGGGACAAACTGGGGAGGGGGAGACAAAACTGGAGAGGGGAAGACACAAATTGGGGGGGGAGAGACCCCAAAATTGGGGAGGGGGGAGACCCTAAATTGGGGAGGGGAGGACCCAAAATTGGTGGGGGGGGTGGGGATTTGGGGGGGATTTTGGGGGTCCCCAGTTGGGTCTGGGGTCTCAGGGGGATTTTGGGTCTGGGGTCTCACACTCACCCTGGCGCTGCTCCTGCCCTCACAGTCACATCCGGGTGGCTCCGGCCAAAGCCCCCAGACCCAATTCCAGAGCCAGCCCTGGGGGAGCCAAAACTGACACCAGAGACCCCAGACCCAATTCCAGAGACCCCAGACCCAATTCCAAACAGAGCCCCCACACCAAATTCCAGAGACCCCAGACCCAGTTCCAGACACCCCAGACCCCATTCCAAACTGGGCAGGTAGGGGACACCAATGGGGGACCCCAAAATCCCAGTGCCCCCATTTCCATTCCCAGTCCCCCCCAGTCCCTCCCAGTCCCCTCAGTTCCCCCAGTCCCTCCCAATTCCCTCATTTTCCATTCCCAGTCCCTCCCAGTCCATCCCAGTCTCCCCAGTTCCGATTCCCAGTTCCCCCAGTCCCTCCCATGGCCGCTGCCCGGCCCATCCGGCTCACGGGCACCGGCGCTGCCGGCCCCGCCCCCCAGCCTGGGGAGACCCCAAAATAAACACGGGGAACCCAAAACAGAGAGAACCCCAAAAATACAGAGAACCCCCAAATACAGAGACACCCCAAAAATAGAGACCCCGAAATAAACACAGGGACCCCAAAAACAGCACAGGGACCCCAAAAACAAAACCCCAAAAACAAAGAGAACCCCAAAACCAGAGACCCCAAAAACACAAACCCCAAAAATAGAGACCCCAAAATAAACACCGGGGCCCCAAAAACAGAGACCCCAAAACCACAGACCCCAAAAATAGAGACCCCAAAATAAATACCGGAACCCTAAAAATCAGCACGGGGACCCCAAAAACAGAGACCCCAAAATCAGACACTGGGATGCCCAAAAACACAGAGAACCCCCAAATACAGAGAGACCCCAAAAATAGAGAGAACCCCAAAAACAGAGACCCCAAAAATCAGCACAGGGACCCCAAAAATCAGCACGGGGACCTCAAAATAAACACAGGGACCCCAAAAACAGAGAAAACCCCAAAAATCAGCGGGGGGACCCCAAAAACAGAGACCCCAAAATCAGACACTGGGATGCCCAAAAACACAGAGAACCCCCAAATACAGAGAGACCCCAAAAATAGAGAGAACCCCAAAAACAGAGACCCCAAAAATCAGCACAGGGACCGCAAAAATCAGCACGGGGACCTCAAAATAAACACAGGGACCCCAAAAACAGAGAAAACCCCAAAAATCAGCGGGGGGACCCCAAAAACAGAGACCACAAAATCAGCACAGGGATCACAAAAATCAGCACAGGGACCCCCAAAACTGCACCGGGGACCCCAAAAGCAGCACAGGGAACCCGAAAATACAGAGAATCCCAAAACCAGAGAGAACCCCAAAAAATACAGGGAACCCCAAAAGCAGCACAGGGACCCCAAAATAAACCCTGGGAACCCCAAAAATACAGAGACCCCCCCCCCCCCAAAATAGCAAGAACCCTCCGAAAAATACGGGAAACCCTAAAAACACCCAAAATAACGAACCCCCCAAAAACGAATCCCAAAATTAGAGGGAACCCCCCAAAAATACGAAAACCCAAAAATAACAGGACCGACTCCCCCCCCAATATCAGGCCCCCCCCCCACAATACTGGGAACCCCCAAAAAGAGCCGAGACCCACCCCCCCAAAAAATTACCGGGACCCCCCAAATATCGGGACCCCCCCCAAATATTGGAATCCCCCAAACTCCAGGACCCCCCAAAAAAAGCCGGGACCCCCAAATATTGCACCCCCTGGAATATCGTGACCCCTCCCAAAAAAACACCGGGACCCCCCAAATATTGGGAGTTCCCCAAATACCGGAACCCCCTCAAATATCAGGAACCCCCCCCCAAAAAAATAGAGACCCCCCTCCCAAACACTGGGACCCCCCAAAAAATACCAGGACCCCCCAAATATTGGGAGTCCCCCAAATACCGGGACCCTCAAAACAGTCGCGATTCCCCAAATAATGGGACCCCCCCCCAAATATCGACCCCCGCCCCAAATACCGGGACTCCGCCCCCAAAAATAGCGGGACCCTCCCCAAATATCGGGATCCCCAATCCTGGGACTCCCCCCCCCCCAATACCGAGAATCCCCAAAATCGAGACCCCCCCCAAATACCGAGACCCCCCCCAAAAAAAAAAATACCGAGACCCCTCCGAAACACCGGGGCCCTCCAAAAAGAGCCGGCACCCTCCCCCAGTCACTGACCTGGTCCCAGTCGGTTTTTTGGGGGGGGTCCCAGGCGGTTTTTTGGGGAGGGTCCCGGGGGGGGTCTGGGCCGAGCCCCGTCCGAGCCCCCCCCGGGTGGAACCCCCGCAGGGACCCCCGGGAGAGCGCATCGGGAATTGTCAATGAATACTCAACATGTTGATGCATTTAGGGAAGTCTTTTCTGAGTTAGTGTGTGCTCTTGGCTGAACTTCTAGTACCCGGAGATAAGAAACTTTTGCTTTATTGTTTTTGTCTTTGTGTGGGTTTAGCGTGCTGGGGGAGGGGTGGATTTCGCCTGAGGGAAGCAACGTGAGGCCGGAGAGTGGGAGGGGCTGTCCCGCGTCTGGGGGCCTCCCCTGTGAGCTGCGGGGACCAATCGGAGAGCTGATTCAGTGATGGACAGCTCGGGAAACCAATGAAAAGTTATTTCGCTTTCTCAATTCACAGTGGATCAAGTTAACTAATCTCTCCTTCGGCCTCAGGCTCCCGGTGTGGTGCCGTGGCCTCTGGCCGGTGCCCCGGCCCCCGGCCCGGCCCCAGCTCTGCGGGGAGCCCCCGGCCCGGCCCCGGCTCGTGCTGGGACAGTTTCAGGGGCTGCCCCCGGGGCGCGCGGGGCTCGGCCATGGGGCGAGTGGGGCGAGCGTGGAACGGACACGCGGCCAAGCGAACACGCGGAGAAACGGCCCCGGGGGTTCAGTTGCGGCAGCAACAGCGGCAGCAGCGGCAGCGGCAGCAGCGGCAGCAGCGGCAGCGGCGGCAGCAGCAGCAGCAGCGGCGGCAGCGGCGGCAGCGGCAGCGGCAGCAGCAGCGGCAGCAGCAGCAGCAACAGCGGCAGCAGCGGCAGCAGCGAGTCTACAGATCCTTTGGATTTCTTGTTCCTTCTCTTCCTCGGAGTCGCTTTCCCCGACCCTCTCCCTCTTTTCCCTTCTCCCCTCTTCCCGTTCCGGGCCATGTTCCGAGCCCGCCCCCGGCCCCGGGCGGGGCTGCCCCTGCCCCATCGTCGGCCCCGGCCCCGGCCCTGCCCATCCCCCCCCGGTGTCGCCTCCGCCCGGCTCTCGCTGTCCTGGCTGTGGCGCTGTTGGCTGGGCATCACTTCTCTTTGGCATCGCTTGTCCCGGCCCCAGCCCCAGCCCCAGCCCCATCCCCAGTCCCATCCCCAGTCCCAGCCCCAGCCCCGGCCCGAGCGCCATCCCCAGCCCCAGTCCCTGTCCCAGTCCCAGCCCCAGCCTCGGCCCCGGCTCCTCCCAGGGCCCGCAGAGGGCACACACGGCGCGGCCGCTCCCACCGCCCCCGCTGCGGCTCCTTCAGCCCGAGCTCCACCAGGGCCTGGGGCGGGTGGGAATGCCCGGCCCAGGACGCTCGAGGGGCGCTCGGGGGCCATGTCTGGCCCCAGGCCGAGCGCTGACAGCCGCGTGTCGCCCGCAGGGGAGTCGCAGGAGACGTTGCAGGAGCGGTACCAGATGGGTTCCCTGCTGGACAGCGGCGGCTTTGGCAGCATCTTCCCGGTCACCCGGCTTGCGGACGGCACCACGGTGAGTGGCAGGGGCGGAGGAGGAGGGAGAAAGAGGGAGGAGGAGAAGGAGGAAGAAGAAGACGAGGAAGGGGAGGTTGGAGCGCGGCGTGCCAGGCGGCGAGCTCAGCCCGCTGCTGCCCCTTGGCTCACAGGTGGCCGTCAAGCGCATCCGGCCCTGGGGCGATCTGGTGAGTGAGCGGGGCCAGAGGCTCCCATGGACAGCACTCCAAATCTTCCCTGTGCCCCCTCCAGGTGCCACACAGGGTGAGGAACATTCACCAGAGACTCGTGTCCTGTGGATCTGTGGATGCTGGGCTGCAAAATGACCTCCTGAGGCTGGCTGAAGAACACCCAGCTAATGTGGTGATGAGCCTCCTGCGCTGTGCCCCATTGTGTGACAGGTATGCGGCACAGGTGCCCTGAGAGCTCAGGCTTCACTGGCCTGTAGGGCCATTGCCCTGCACAGCCTGTCCAGTAAGGTCTGCCAGACAGGCAGAGAGCTCTGGGCCCCTTGAGCCACCCTGTTTGCTGATCCTTCTGCCATGCTCCCTCCCTGCCCCTCAGGGCACGGGGGCTTTGTCACCTGGCCCCACTCAGCTGCATGGGGCTTGGTACTGATGCACAGCTCTGGTCCCACAGAGCTGCAGCCTTGATGTGGAAAACCATCGGCTCATCGGGACCAGCAGTGCAGAAGGTGCTTCCAGAGCTGCTCTTTGTGATGGAAGACAGGCCAGTATACAGCATGTTCTTCATCAAAGAGGACAACGAGGCCATCTTTGCACTGGCAGTGAGTTTCTGACACTGGCCTTTGCTTGCCCTCCAGGTCCCCTCTCCAGCAGCTCTCCATGCTCTGCCCAGTGCCCTGCAGCTCCCAGCCTCGGGCACTGGGCTGAAGGCTGGGCTAGGGACAGGCTCAGGGGCAGCAGGCCGGGTGCTCCCCCTGCGTCTCCCCTGGGGCCCTGCCACACGGACACCTCGGCACTGAGCACTGCCTCGGGCTGCTCTGTCTTTTGCAGGCAACTCTGGTGCTCTGGGTGACTGTCCACATGCCCGAGTGGCACCACACAATGATTGCATATTCTGCCCGTGTCTTCGTGGCTCTGCTCTTCCAAATCTTCAGCACCACAGAGCAGATGCCACAGGAGGTTGAGAACTTCTGGACAGCGTGCCGGGAGGAACACCGCCTTCCCATCAAGCCCAACAGGTCCCAGTCACCCTGTCCTTCCCATGCCCTTGTGGCCAGGGTCACTGCTCCCAGCGTGACCTGGCCTTTGCTCTGGCCACAGGTTTGCAGTGCAGACCATGAAGGCTCTGCTCTGCCTACTGGGCTGTGATAAGAAGCTGGTGGCTCTGGAGCGCAGGCGGGTCTGGGACACCCTGCTCTGTGCTGAGACCCAGCACTATGCAGTGGGGCTGCTGGCCAGGTGAGACCCCCTTCTCCCCGCTGCCAGCATTGGTGCCCTGTGCCCGGAGTGCCCCACATGCTCCCCGTGGTCGTGGCCAGAGGGCCTTGGCACCGAGGGACGGCCGAGCAGCCTGGAAAAGGCTGGGAGAGGAGGGCTCCCAGGAGCAGCCGCCTCCCAAAGGGCCCACGTCCCCTCGCAGGGTGCTGGGCAAAGGTCCCACACCTCTGTGAGTCAGTCCTGGGAGAGGTTTGCCCGCCCGGCTCAGGGCTTTGGTGCCTTTCTCCCCCTGCCAGGGAGATGCGCCGTGGCTCGAGCCCCTTGTGTTGCGGCATCGCCAGGCACCTGCTCAGCCTGCTCATCGGGGGGCAGCCGCGCTGGGATCTGCCGGCCCTGGCGTTCTTTGTGGAGGTGAGCCTGAGGGCCAGCGCTGCCTGGCTGAGCTGCCTCCCAGCTCTCTGGCTCTGGGAGCCGCAGCCGCCTGGCACGGTGCGCGCCCGGTGCTGCCGCCTGGGCACGGCCGTGGGCAGTTCTGCACTCCCAGCGGCCGGGTCCCTGTCACTGCCCTGTGCCTTTCAGGTCCTGCAGTGCCTGGACTTGAGCCAACACGGGCACAGTGCCCTGTCGGTCATGTCCAGGCACCTGCCGAGCGAGAGCAGGGACAGGCTGCGCCTGGAGCTCAGAGGCCTCGTGGTGCTCAGCAAGGAGCCCTCGCTGGTGAGAAGGGGGCAGTGGCTGAAGCCGTGCTGGCATCGTGGGGCTGGGCAACGCTGCTCCTTGGGCTTGCCTGGGATTCGGCAGCTGAGGCAGCTGCTCCCAACTCTCTGCCTCCTGCTTCAGCTGCCCCAGTGCCTTGGCACAGACCTCTGGCCTCTGGGCCCTGAGGCAGCTGCATGGGGTTGCAGGGCCAGGGCCCTGTTGGTGCTGCAGCCCTCCAGGGCTTCACAGCACAGCCTTGTGTTGCACACAGAGCGGAGGAATACGCGGCGTCTACCACCACCTGGTGGAGCAGCTGGGTGATCCGGATGGAGAGATGGTGTGGATGACCCTCTCTGTGCTCGCCCACATGCTCCAGGAAAAAGACCTTAAAATACCCAGCGCCACTGCCCAGAAGCTGGCTGAGCCACTCCTCCCACACTTTGAGAATGTAAGGTTTTGTGGACTGCCAGGAAACTTTGTGCCCTGGGCAGTTTTGGGCCTTTGCCCCACTGGGACTGGACTAGTTGGTGCTGAGCTCTTCTCCTTTCCTCCAGGACAACAGCCACGTGCAGCTGCTCTCCATCCAGCTCTTCAGCAAGGTGATGGAGCTGGTAGTGGAAGAGGGGAAAAAGGCTCTCACCAGAACCGTGAGCCAGAGCCTGCTTCCCCTCTTCTTGCACTGGCATAACGAGAACCGGTGCGTGGCGAAGGTGAGGTTTTGTGTCATGCTGCTGCATCCCCGGCAGGGGCTTGGCTGCCTCTTCCCCTGGCGCCTCGTGTGCTCCAGCCTTGCCCTGGCCTTGGCCCAGGGACGTGGGTCCCATGCCCCGGGCTCTGGTGCCACCTCCGGCTCTCTACTGCTCTCCAGGCCTCTGGCGAAGCCCTGCTTAGCGCAGCACGCTTCTTGGGGAGGAGGGATCTGGAGGAGCTGCTGAGCCAGCCGTGGCGCATGAAGGTTGCCAAGTGCCTGGTAAGGCCAGCCTGGAAGCCCCAGCCGCAGACTGGAGAAGTCCCCTGCCCCCGGAGCTCAGCGTGCGGGGCCGGCAGCTGTGTCCCTGCCCAGCGCCGCAGCCAGGGCAGCCGCAGCCTGCGCCCTACACAGGGGCTGCTCCCTTCGCTGGGCCGCGTGGGCTCTCGGCCGGGCTCCTCCGGCCCCGAGCCGGGTGCCCACGGAGTCCCGGCCCGGCCGGGCCTCGGGGCTGTGCGGGCCAGGGAGGCCGGGGCTGGGTGCAGGGAGCGCCCGGCCGAGGGGCAGAGCCCGCGCCGAGCTTTCCCTCCTGGCGCTCTCCGCAGCTGCTACAGGACGAGAGCCGAGCGGCCGAGCACCTGCGCTGGGCCCTGCCGTGCCTGCAGAGCCCGCAGCCGCGCCTGCGACAGGCGGCCCTCAGGCTCATCGGTGAGCCGCCAGCCCGCCGTCCCTCCCCGCCTCCGGCCCGGCTGCTGCCCCGGCAGCGGGAGCCGGGCCCGGCGCGGTGCAGCCCCGCCTGCCCTCGGCGCTGCCGCCGCCCTCCCGCAGCCGTGCCCTGGGGCGGCACGATGCGCCAGGGGCCCGGGCTGAGCCCTGCCCGGGGGACGAGGCCGTGTGGCCGCAGGGCCGGCAGCGCCCCTGGGGGGCAGCTGTGCCGCTGGGGCCGACACGGGCTCTGTGTTGCCAGGGCTCGCCGGAACGCTCCTGAGGGGACACAAGGAGGAGCTGCAGGTCCTCAGCGAGGGTGAGTGAGGGCAGCCGCCCTCGTGGCAGCGGGGCCGCCGGGGGCAGCTGCAAATGCCGGGCACGGAGCTACAATCGCTGCCCGGCTGCGGAGGGCTCTGCGGCCTGTGCGGACGAGGGGCGGTGCGGGCCGAGCACGGAGAGCTCTCAGGGACACGGGGGATCCATGGCCAGCACCTTCTGGCCCGTGCCCTGGTCTCCTGCTCCTTCGTGGCCATGGCAGGAGCTGGGTAGGATGGCCCTGGCAGGAAGGTTTCCTTGGATTCCCACAGTCTGGCCTCTGACTGTGGTTCTGCTTCTCTCTCTTGCAGCCCTTCAAGCCCTGAAGGAGGACAAGAGCCCCTGCTTTATGAGGCAGGTTATCCAGCTGCAGTTCAACAGAAGATCTGCCGAACTTCGTCTGCTGGATCAGAAGAACCACTGTCCTTCGGCGACCTGCCCATTGAAGATGGGACCAGCTGCAGAGCAGACGGGACCAGCTGCAGCTCCAGGCACAGCTCTTGCTGCTCACAACTGAGCCTGTGGCAAGCTCCAGGAGCTCCTGCCGTCTCCCTCCATGTTGGCAGCTCTCTCCCTCCATTCCTCAGACCTTGCCCATCCCCTGTTTTGCTTCCCAGCTCACCCCTTCGCTTCGCCTTCCCTTCATAAAGTTTTTTTTTTTTCACTTTACCCACATCTCTGTGGAGCCTGAGCGGCACCAAACATGAGCCCTGGGACACACAGGGCCCTGCTGCCGTTCTCTGTGCAAGGACAGAGAGGAACAAGGGCAGCTCAGGTCATGCAGGTCCCTTGCACAACACTGTGGGGTTAAAAGCCGTGCTGAGCACGCTGAAGGGGACAAGGAGCCTGGGTTTTAGAAGAGCCAGCTTGAGTATGCTCTGAGCCCCGCCTTGAGGGATTCCCTGGCAAGCATCCATATAGGACAAAGGAGCTTGCAATGCTGGAAGTGTTCACAAAGAGCTTCCTGAAAGCACAGCAGGGCTCCATCCCCACACAGGGACGGGAAGAGGGCAGAACTGGAGGCCATCGTGGCCTAACAGTGAGCTCTGGGTGTGCTAAAAGCAAATGAAGCAGCAGCAGCAGCAGCAATGGCGCAGTGGCCGAGACTCAGAGCGCGACCGTGCCAGTGGACGGAGCGCTGCCAGGCAGTGCCTGCACGCTGGGTGAGGGTCTGGGGGCTCTGGTCTCCCCACAAGTGAGGAATGGCAGCCCCTGCCTCAGAGCCAGTCAGAAACCCAAGTGAGACCAGAGGCAGGGCACTGTCACAACAGCCAGTGCTGCACTCACTTTGCCACTAGGGCCCCATGCCTAGAGTGGGTCACACTCGGGGAACAGGAGGCCTTAGACGTGGCTCCAGCCATTGCTCCATGGCCTTTTGGCTCTCAGATTGCATTTGAGGGGGACAAGGAGGAGGGGAAGGTCTTTTGCATAGGATAAAAAGGATTCCTTACTCTGGGGAATCTGTGGGGCAAAAGACAAAAATGCTGAAGCTGCAACAACATAAATATGGGGAGGTTCAAGGGGAAGGTACAAATTGAAGAAATGCTGAGGAGGGATAAAGGGTAGGGGCTCACAAAGGCATTGTCCAATGAGGGAGGTAGGGGGGAAAACTGGGTTACCATGGACTGATGAGACGTCCAGTTTTAGGGGATTTCCAAAGGGGAATTGCAAGCAGGGGGTTGGCACAAAACAGCATTGACAGGTAATTCAGGACAGATGGACAAGGAGGGTGGGAGGGTATAATTTTGGACTAAACCATGAACTTGGGCAATAACAGAACACACCATTAACCAGAAGCACACTGCAACATGTGTCTGTGCAAGCTGAGGATCCGCATGCTCAGCTGGGAGGGAAGAACCTTTTTTGGAGATGTTTCTACCTCACTGTCACCAAAATCTTGGTCTTTACCCCAGTTAATAAGCATTTGCCTGTGGAAGACACCCTTGGGGAATAGGAAATCTAAATAATGGAATAGCTGAGGTTGGATTTAGTTTATTAATCTAAACTTTTTTTGTTGTGAGATAGGATTTGCAAGAAGGCAAAAAACAGGTTTAACTTTAAATGGTATAAAGAGTAATTTTATCACTAAAATGTATAAGAAAACTTAATTTAGAATAAAGCTTTAGAATACATGTTTTCCTCCACACACTTTTTTTTTTTAATACTGAAAACATACAAAAACCAACTCAGTTTGTTTGCCATCTTTAAAATAGTTTTTTACTAATTTACTAGTAAGAGGAGACTTTTTTTTCAGTCTATGAAGATTTCTTCACAAGAAATAGTTTTCCTGTGGTTTTGTTGTTCCCAGGAGAATGGAAATCTGATTGCTATGTAAAAACCCTTTTTTTAGTCTAACAGTTAATCTCATACCTTTTTTTTTTTGTGGACTATATTAATTTATGAGGCACACTTTAAGGATTATATTTTTAAACAAAAGTTTACTATTTTTTTGAGAGCATAAGTTTTTTTTTTTTCTTTTTTTGGGGGGAAACTGAAAGGGATTATTTTATTATTTAAACTGAGCAGGTAACAGCAATTTTTACATTTGTTTACTGTAATATGAATGCTTTTGTTTATATTTACATTTAGAACAGTCATATTCACTTCACAACATTTTGATATGTTATAGGGAAACAAGAGTTTTTTCTCCATAGTTTAAAAAAAGAGAAATTTTATTTCATGACTTTTCTTCTTCCTCTATTTGGGATTTGACTTTTCTTTTTGTTTGATTAAGGTGTTTTTATCTTGTTTCTGTGTGTATTACTATTTTAGTTTTTGTTGTTTTGGATTTTTTAAATTTAGGAGAGACAATAAAGTACCTGTAGAGGTTTATTTTAGGCACTGAAAGAGTTAATACCTTGCCCAGCAGCAGAGGGTTTTGTGGTATTTCCCAGGTGGGGCGGTCGGAGCTATTTACAATAAAGAGTCTTTCAAGGCCATGCTGGGCTGGTGAGGACTGTAGGGTTTAGCCAGAGGAGCGGTGATGAGTTTCTGGATTCATGGCTGTTCTCCAGCGCCCGCTGCACTCAGTTCCAGCCGCGGGCCGGGGGTTCTTCCTCCACCCTGCCCAGCAGACAAGGCTGTGGGTCCTTGCCAGAACGGGGCTCGGTTGTTTTTCCCCCAGCCCCGGGGGCAGCAGGGCGGGCCCGGCCGTTCGGAGCCGCTCCGGGCCGGGGCAGGGCAGGGTTCTGCTGAGCCCCGGCCATGCCGGGGCAGGGATGGCAGCAACGGGCCTGTCCTTCCCTTTCCCTGGATATCGGGGTCCCTGCTTGGAAACGGGGCCCGGCAGCTTCCTGAGCTCTGAGTCAGAGCCCGCCTGCCCCTGCCCGGGCAGCTTGGAGGGGCCTGGGCTGGTGTTACTCTGTGAGAGGCCAGAAGGGAAAGAGAACTTTCCCGAGGCCTTTTGTCATTACATGTGTGTTTCACAAAGATATATAAATTTGCTTATTGCTGAAAAATGTGCTAATCCAACACTGACTGCTTCTTGTCAGATACAAGGGAGACTGTTTAGGGCTCGGTAGGTAAAATATTTCAGAAAATCTTTACAAACCACCACATGGGAAAAGACCTCCAAGACCATTCAGTACTCCTGGATGCCAACAGAAGATAGGATTGAACACAAAAGATACAGAGAACACTCTCCCCAAGGAATTCCCAATGTTGGTTTGTATCCCAATGGATGTTCCTGTCCCTGCGTCCACCCAAGTGCCCACAGGGAGACAGGATGATGCAGAGCCCCCCCACCCAGGTGTCTCCCCAGCACGGATCACCAGGAGCACGGATCACCAGGGCTCTGCCCAACGGGGATCACTGGGGATCTTCCAACACCGATCCTCCCATGGGGGATGGAGCTGGAGCAGAGCACGAAGCTCTTCCCACACTCGGGGCACTCACAGTGCTTCCCTCAGTGGTGGCTCCGTTGGTGTCGGGACAAGGCTGAGCTGTGTGAGAAGCTCTTCCCACACTCAGGACACTCGTAGGGCCTCTCCCCAGTGTGGATGTGCCAGTGGGCAGTGAGGGTGGAGTTGTTCTTGAATCCCTTCCCACAGCCGGGGCAGCGCAAGGGCCTCTCCTCTGTGTGAATCTGCCCATGTAGGAGGAGATGGGAGCTGGTCTGAATCCTCTTCCCACACACAGGACACTCGTAGGGCCTCTCCCCAGTGTGGATGTGCTATTGGTGATTCAGGGTGGAGCTGTTCCCAAAGCTCTTCCCGCATTCCAAGCAGGTGTAGAGCTGTTCCCCAGTGTGGACTACCTGGTGCTGTAAGAGGATGGAGCTGTCTCTGAAGCTCTTCCCACATTTCCCACACTTGTAGGGACGTTCCCCATTGTGGATGCTCTGGTGCCGGACCAGCCAGGACCTGTAGCTGAAACCCTTCCCACATTCCAAGCACTTGTGGGACTTCTCCCCTCCATGAGGCTTCTCCACCAGCTCTGAGCTCTGCCTGGATCTCCGGCCGCCTCCCTGGCTCAGGGAGGGTTTTTTCTCCTCGCAGCTCCCTGGGTTGGGTTTGCAGCTCCTCCTTCTGAGGGATCTCTGGGGCTTTTCCTTCTCCCCCATTCGCCCACAGCTTTGGAACGAAAAATCCTGCTTTGGGAGAAACAGCAAAATGTTATAAATGCATGACATGTTGTTGGCTCTTTGCAAGTATTGGGATAAATGCTATATGTATAATGTTAAAATAGCATTTCTATATGGATATAGTCTTGGTTAATAGTAAAAGTCAGACATAAGTTTTTTAGAGATAGTATGCTTAAACCACCCACTTAGTCAAAGATAACAGCCCATGAACATGGGATGGGGACCCTGCAGCTGACAAGACAATTATCAACACTCACCGGCTGGGACCACCACCCAAATTAAAAGGGAGAAGGAGAAGAATAAAACCACAAGCCAAGAAACATGCATGCTCTAAAAAGGCGGACCCAAGGAGTGGCCATGCTAAACAGTTCCCAGAAACAGCTGACTACGCATGAAGGTCTATGAATATGTAACAAAGGGATGGATTGTAAAACCTATTTAAAGGGATGTTCCCAAAGCAGCGGTGTGCTCTGGGCACCATGCCAAGCACCTGGCCCGTTTAAGCCTTTGCTTTATGTATGTCTATGTAGAGCTTTATATATAGCTGTGATACATATCAAGGGACATCAAAAGGGAATGTCTCCAGAAATAAGGGGAAATGACTTGGCAGATCAAGAAGCTAAAAGATGCAGCAGAAAATGGGGTCAAAAAACGTCATGCTAATTTTGACCCCAGAAATGGCAGAATTAGCAATTCCACAATTTAGTGAGGCGGAAGAAAAATAATTAAGAAGGAGAGGGGAAAGTCAGATGAATCTGGGAAATGGAAGTTCCTGATACCAGGCAATTACTTAATAAGGCACATAGTAGAAAAATATTAGAGGATATACATCAAAAGACTCATGGGGGTACTCAAGCTCTGTGTGATCACTTTCTAAGGAATTACAGGTGTATTGGGATTTTTGGATTAGCAAAACAAGTAAATGAAAGATGTATGATCTGTCAAAAAGTAAAGAAAAAGGTAATGAGAAAAACAACCCTTGGAGGCCGTGAATTAGCTCTCCAACCATTTCAAAGTATTCAAGTCAACTTCACTGAACTTCCCCAAGTACAGAGATGGAAATTTTTACTAGTAATAACAGACCATCTAACTCATTGGGTGGAAGCTGTTCCCACTGTCAGAGCCACAGCTAATTTGGTCTGTAAAACCCTTTTGGAACAAATTATTCCCAGGTATGGAATGGTTAATAGAATAGACTCAGACACAGGAACACATTTTACATCAAAAGTCCTACAGCAGATAATTCAAACTTTGGGAATAAAGTGGGAATTACAAACACCATGGCATCCACAAAGTTCAGGCCGGGTAGAAAGGATGGACCAGATTTAAAAAAGAACTCTAACAAAATTAATGATTGAAGCCCAGATGTCCTGGGTGAAATGTTTACCTTTGGCTCTACTGAGGATCTGAACACAACCTAGGTCTGACCTAGGAGTGTCACCTTATGAAATGATGTTTGGGTTACTCTTTTTGACCACCCAACATGAAACTGCCACTTATGAATTAGGGAAAAAGAGTGTTAGAGGATATATCAACACAATTGCAACAACCCTTGAAAATTTGCAATTAAAAGGAATAATCCCTCAAACCACACCTCTAGATTTAAAATCCACGATATCCAGCCAGGGGAATGGGTACTGGTAAAGACATGGAAAGAACAATCTTTACCCCACAATGGGAAGGTCCTTTTCAGGTACTGCTGAGAACTGAAGCCACTGGGACAGGGAACACGGGTGGATCCACGGCAGCAGAATCAAAGGAGCTGTGGAGAAACCTAAAGAGTGGAATATAACATCTGAACCTGGTGACACTAAACTGACTCTTCAGAGAGGAACAGTTGGTGACAAACTGGGAGGACCCAAATGACAACTTCCATCAATGCCACACAGTATATCCTGTCTGACTCGTTCTAAACACTGAACATACTCACTGGACTAAGTATAAAAGGTCTAAATTATAAAACTGATATTGTATAACATACAATTAGCAGTCTCATTGTAAGAAGTTCTGAATACCAAATCTTGTCCCTATCCAGATAAAATTAAGAACCACTAAAATAGTAACTTTATTTCGTGGATGGGAGTCACTATTACCAGTTGACTGGGAAATACCTGAGCTGGGGAAACAGTAAGGATCTACAGCTAAGGAGTGTCAAAACCAACAAGTGACAAGGAAATAGAGGGCAAGACCAGACTGGCCTCTGTATCTGCCACTGAGAAGATCATAACACCTGCTGTGGGCTGCAACCCCACAGGCATGGGAGGTGCAGGTATAAGCCACACCAGACCTCTGTTATTCCTTTTTCTGTCACTCATTTTTGCCTTTTCCCCATCGGGGGGTTGGCAGGGCCATGTTACAGATGCTGCTGGAAGCTGCACATGGAGAGACACCGAGGCTCTTTCCTTATTACACACACCCATGTCAACAGCCACTCTTATAACCCATCCAAATTAGGAACTTGTGAACACAATGGGAAAAAATATTGGATTGCAGAAAACCTTGGAATAAGCGATGACAAATTGGAAAATGCATGTTCAAAAGGAGAGAAATGGATTTGTTTTACATATATCATTAACAGTAAGGCTCAAGATTCAGTGAAAGAACAATTAATAAATATAAAAGGAAAAATAGCACCACAGCCTAAAATTGTACCAATTTCACTTCAACATTTATATGCAAATCTTGAAAAGCAACTGGAAGGAGAGACAGATATCTCAAGACTGGGAAAGAACCAATTTGTAGAACTAGGAGAAAGAATAAGTAAAAAGCTTAATGTAACTAACTGCTGGGTCTGTGGGGGGCTCTCATGTCAGAAGAATGGCCATGGAAAGGCAGCAGCTCAGGTCCAATTGAACTCCTTAAGTGGAATCAGACAAATCCCAAGGGGGGAAGGCAACCAGAAGGGTGGATTTTAAGTTCAACAGGGATAGGGGAAGAATGTTTCTGGTGCACTGGGAAAAAATTTATCAAGATGTAGGAAATTCTCCTTGTAAGAGATACAAAGTGAGTAATGGAACATTGACGTGGTGGATTCCAGAGGAACCAATCCAGTATTGGACCCAGGGAAAAACAAAAAGGGAAAAGTGTGCATATAATGACAGAATTAGACTTTGCAATGTAATGATACAGGCAAAAATCCTTACTATGGAATCCCAGAAATATCCCAATTTTAGGAAAACAAAAATCAACAAACAAATAATTATTGGAAAGCACCTGATGGCTTATTTTGGATATGTGGTAAAAGAGAATACCCTGAACTCCCTTCCCAGTGGAAAGGGAGTTTTACTCTGGGAATTATACAGCCAGGATTTTTTCTTTTACCAGGACCAAAGGGAGACCATTTAAAAATATCAGTTGATAAAGACTTAAAGAGAAAAAAAAGGGCATTGATTGGAGGGTTCCAAAAATGGGGAGATGAAGAATGTCCCCCTGAACACATAATTGAAACATATGGGCCAGTCACCTGGGCACAAGATGGGAGCTGGGGATACCGAACTCCAATTTACATGTTAAATCACATTATGAGGCTCCAGGCAGTGGTAGAGAAAATAACAAACAAAACTGGTCCAGCAATGGAATTAATAGTGAACCAACAAAGTCAAACAAGGGCTGCAGTGTATCACAACAGACTGGCTTTAGATTACTTGTTGGCAGAAGTAGGAGGTGTGTGTGGAAAATTTAATGTATCAGATTGTTGTTTGAAGATAGGTGACAATGGGGATGCTGTACTGGATATAGTCAATGATATCAGAAAAATAGCTCATGTACCAGCACAAAAATGGGAATCAAGGCTAAACACTAGCTGGTGGGACAATGCATTGGGAATTGAATGGTGGAAGCAGCTGGGCTTCTTCCTTTTATGTGCTACAGTTGGCTTGATCTTTCTTCCTTGTCTGATCCCCTGCTTTATTTGGCTGATCACCAGCCTGGTTCAAGGCAGGCAAGCTGCAACAATGCCTGTGGACCCAGAATTGGCCACACCTGGAATAAAACAAAAGATCATGATGTTAAAGGAACAAAAAGGTGTAAAAGACCCCTTGAAGGTAGCAAAAATTATCTATGAGGAAAACAAGAAAAAACTGGAGACTAGAAAACAAGGAATATTGCTCAAGCCAAATGACGTGTAAAAATACAGATGGGGGATATTGTTATAAATGCATGACATGTTGTTGGCTCTTTGCAAGTATTGGGATAAATGCTATATGTATAATGTTAAAATAGCATTTCTATATGGATATAGTCTTGGTTAATAGTAAAAGTCACACATAAGCGTTTTTTAGAGATAGTATGCTTAAACTACTCGCTTAGTCAAAGATAACAGCCCGTGAACATGTGATGGGGACCCTGCAGCTGACAAGACAATTATCAACACTCACTGGCTGGGACCACCACCCAAATTAAAAGGGAGAAGAATAAAACCACAAGCCAAGAAACACGCATGCTCTAAAAAGGCGGACCCAAGGAGTGGCCATGCTAAACAGTTCCCAGAAACAGCTGACTATGCATGAAGGTTATGAATATGTAACAAAGGGATGGATTGTAAAAGGTATTTAAAGGGGTGTTCCCGAAGCAGTGGTGTGCTCTGGGCAGCATGCCAAGCATCCGGCAGTTTAACCCTTTGCTGTATGTATGTCTCTTATTGTCATTTTATTCAACCTTTTAATTCTCCCAAAACAGTGAACCGTGTTTTCCACACCCTGGGTCTCCCGTGTCCATGGTCCCAGCATCTCCAGGCTGCCGGGGTTCCCCAGTCCGGGCTCCCCGTTCCAGGGTGCCGGGGGTCCCCCTTATGGGGCCGTTGTCCCCCGCAGGCCGCAGAGGGTCCCCCGGCTCCGGTGCCGCCCTTCTCCGCTGTGCCGAGCCCCAGCCCCGCCGGTGCCGGGCGATCGCCAGGCGGCTCCGGGCTGACAATGCAGCGCCTGAGCCGGGCAGCCCAACCCCAGCGCGGGAGGGTCCCACGCATCCCCCGGCCCAGCGCCGGGGCTGTGCCGGCCCAACAGCGGCACCCCCAAAACTCTGCCGGCTCGGAGCCGCCGAGCGGGCGCCCGGCCCTTGGCCCCGAGCACAGAGCTCTGCCCGGGGGCTCCCGGGGAAAGGCGGCGGCGCTCGGCAGCGGCCCCAGCCCGCCCAGCCCGCGGCAATTGCCCCGCACCGGGACAAAATCCTGCCCCAGAGGAGCCGCTCGCAGCGCCCGCCTGCGGCTCCTCCGAGCCCCAAAGATCCCGGCAGCTGCCCGTGCTCACCGCCCGCTGCGGGTGCCGCAACCAGCCACAGGATTCACTGCATGCAATCTCTGCTATCTCTGCCTGCATGGGCAAAACCAGCTGCTGCTGACAATCGCAGAGAATCCGAGCTCAGACTGAACGGCTCCCACCCGAAATGCTGCATTCAGTTCTGACACACCATTAAGAAATCCAAGAGCAAAACAGACAGCTGATTACAGAATCCTGCAAAATCACATCCGAGAACATTTTGGTATAAAATCACAAATATGAACAGAAGGTGAGAAATCCAACAAGGTTAGAAAACAAGCTATGAGCACTGGGATTAGAAGAGCTCAGGCAATGCATTGGATTGGAATGAGCCCTCTCTTTCTGATATGTGAGCAATGCCATCCAATTTCCCAAACCAAGGAAATGGGGAGCTCTGACAACAGTGACTTCAGACACAGCAGTGACACACAACAGGGCAGGGCAAGTAGCTGCTAAAATTCTAAGTTCCACTTACAATTAAGAAGTTTTCTTTTCAGTTCTAATGTAGCAATAATAAATATAGAGTCCAAAAGACTAAAAATATCTGCAATGACTACAATAACAACACTAATAACTGTAATATTATTTGTCATAATAGATATAATAGAAATAATAAGATCTAATAATGTTAATAAAAACCCCTCCACACGTATACTAGGTTTGCATGGCCAGGCTTTGGTACAGGGGGGCTCCAGGAGCCCCTTCTGTGAGAGGCTGCTGGAAGCAGCTGCTCCTCCATGTCCTGCAGAGTCAGCACCAGCCAGCTCCAGGAGGGACCAGAGCTGGCCAAGCCTGGGCCAGTTAGAAATGGTGGAAACACCTTTGGCATAACAGAATGAAGAAAAAGAAAATCGATTATTGTGTAGCTGTAACTGTGGCCAGGGAAAGGCAGGGTGAGAACAAGAGAGAGGAACAAGTGTGCACACAGGCAGGGCAGGGCAGGAGGAGGGGCAGGAGCTGCTCCAGGGGCTGGAGCTGATTGCCCTGACATTCCATGGTGCAGTCTGTGCTGAGGCAGCCGGGCCCCTGCAGCCCATGGAGGGCACGGAGTGCAGAGATGCACCTGCAGCGCCTGGAGGAGCCCGTGCCGGAGCAGGGGGATGCCTGAGAGGAGACTGGGACCCCATGAGAAACCTGTGCTGGAGCAGGGACCTGGCAGGGACCTGCAAACCCGTGCAGAGAGGAGCCCACGCTGGAGCAGGGTCCTGGCAGGACTTGTGAGCCCATGCAAGTGTGACCCACGCTGCAGCAGTTTGTGAAGAACTGCTGTCTGTGAGATGAACTCACCTTGGACAAGTTCATGGAGAAGAGTCTCAGGGAGGGACCCCTTGGTGCAGCAGGGGAACGACTCCTCTCCCCGAGCAGCAGGAGAAACAACACATGAACTGAGCAGAACCCCCATTCCCTGTATCCCTGCACTCACTGGGGCAGGAGGTAGGGATGAGGAGGAGGGAGAGATGGGCAGAAGGTGTTTTTTAAGCTTTGTTTTACTACTCACTATCCTGTTCTGATTAGGAGATCGAGATATTCAATTAATATCTCTAATTATGAACCTGTCTTTCCCATGATGGCATTTGCTGAGTAATCAGTCCCAGTCCCTATCACAACCTATGAAACCTTCATTCTGTTTTCTCTCTCCTGTCCATCTCTGGAGGTGAGTGAGAGAGCAGCTCTGATGGGTGATTGAAATCCAGCCACGGTCAATTGACAACACTTCCTTTCTCTCATCCTTTCTTTCTTTCCAGAGGTCACAGTGCAGAGGCTGAGTGGGGCTTTGATGGGGGCAGTGAAGGTGTTGGGGAGCAGCAGGGACAGGAGCCCCAGGGATGTGGGACAGGCATGAGAGGGGCCCAGGCAGCTGGCAGGAGGCAAGGCCTGTCCCCCTGGGCCAGCAGCAGCCCCGTGCTCTGCCCAAGGCGCTGCCACCAGGGGCTGGGCCCAGAGGCAGGGGGAGACCCCAGTCCCGGGGGCAGCGTTTCTGCCCCGAGCCCCGTCCAGCCCAGCCTGCCCCGAGTGCGCAGTGACCGCTGGCACGGCTGCACTGGACAGCGTGACCTGCTGGGGACACTGAGAGCTGCCCTGGGACACTGCCCTGGGGATGGCACAGGCACCAAACACTGCACTGTGGGAGATAAGACAGAGTGCTGTGGATTTAATTAGCATAAACAGCTTGATAACCAAGATGCCTTGGCAAGAGCAAACAGAGCTTTGAAGGCTCCATGAAGATTGGATCAAGACTGGGGACAGGAAAGAAGAATGAATCAAATAGTTATGTTGGAAAATGGGTAATCTTGTCTCTGTGATGTAGAAAAAAATTACCAACTTTCCTAAAAATGGTATATAAGCACATGTAGCTGAGAGTAAATTTGGATTCTGATCAGCAGTCAGTAGACCCCCTCTCTCTCCCAGTCGTTGATTCTCCAGTGCTGAGCGCTGCCGTGCCGGACACGCTGGATCTCCAGGAGGAGCTGGAGCCCAAGGCAGCAAAGTGGCTCCATTGACATTGCCAATACATTTTTCTCCATCCCTTTGGCAGCAGAGTACAGGCCTCAGTTTGCTTTCACCTGGAGGATGTGCAGCACACCTGGAACCGACTGCCCCAGGGGTGGAAACACAGCCCCACCATCTGCCACGGGCTGATCCAGGCTGCACTGGAAAAGGGTAAAGCTCCAAAACATCTGCAATACATCAATAACATCATTGTGTGGAGGAACAGGGCAATAAAAGTATTTGAGAAAGGAGAGAGGATCATCCAGATTCTGCTGGAAGGAGGTTTCACCATCGAGAAGAGCAAAGTCAAGGGACCTGCCTGAGAGATCCAGTTCCTGGGAGTAGAGTGGCAAGATGGACAGAGCCAGATCCCCACTGAAATGATCAATGAGATCATCACAATGTCTGCACCAACCAGCAAGAAGGAAACACAAGCTTTCCTAGGGGCCATAGGTTTGTAGAGAATGCATTCCTGAGTGCAGCTGCATTGTGAGCCCTCTCTACCTGGTCACCCTAAGAAGAACAATTCCAGCTGTGGCCCTGAACAGCAACAAAACTTCACCCAGACCAGAGACAACTGGCCAAAGCTGTACCTTTGTACAGAATCATAAATAGTAACCAATGCTCTGTGGAGTTAGCTAGAAAGGTGAAAAAAGGCCAGCTAGCAACATCAAGGAAAACCAATTGAGGCTGCTGATGAGTGCAAAAACATTGCCACTCAGACAAACTCTCTTTAAAAGTCCATCATGTAGACGGCCACGTCCCCAAAAATCAGGCTAATAAAGAACACTAAAACAAGGAGCAAGTAGATCAAGATGCAAAAATAGAGACCTCACCAATAAATTTAAATCAGCAACATAAGGGAGAGTTGTTCCTAGCTCAATAGGCTCATACTGCCTCAAGCCATCAAGGCAAAAATGCCACCTATAAGTAGGCACAAAACTGAAAAGCAGATTTAACTATAAATTGCATTTCTCAAGTTATCCATAACTGTAAGACATGTGCTAAAATCAAGCAAGCCAAGCCCATAAAGCCTCTCTAATATGGGGGGCAGTATTCCAAATATAAGTATAAAGAAGCCCAGCAAATGAACTACATCACACTGCCTCAAACCCCCCAAGGCAAGTGCTACGTGAGCACAATTGTAGAAGCCACCACTAGATCATTAGAAACCCACCCTGTACCTCACACTACTACTCAAAACACCGTCTGAAGCCCAAAAAAGCAAGTCCTATAAAGACACAGCACCCCTGAGAGAATCGTCAGACAACAGGACCCATTTCAAGAACAGCCTTAGAAACACCTCAGCCAAAAACCAGGATATTGAATAAATAGATCATATCCCTTATCACACACCAGCTGCCAGGAAAGTTGAACTGTACAACAGACTACTTAAAATTACCCTAAAGGCACTTGGCAGGGAAACATCCAAAAATTGAGAAATGAACTTAACAAAAGCCACCTAAATAGTCAACACCTGAGAGTCCATCACTCAAGCAAGTCCTGCCCAGTCTGAAGCCTTGCACACAGTGGATGGGGATAAAGTCCCTGTAGTACACATAAAAGGTATTTTAAGACTGTTTAGATTAGGCCCACCTCAAGCAAAGGCAAACCAATCCGTACAATTGTTTTTGCTCAAAAACCTAGTTACACTTAGTAGGTAATGCAGAAAGATAAAGAAACCCATTGAGTACCACAGAAAAACCTAATCTTAAGTGAGAACTGTGTGTAAAGTTTCACTGTGGATAAAAATATATAGCAGAGTTGAAAGAAGGTATTAATTAAGGTAGGATGCAGATGGTAATAGAATAAGGAGTAGATCATGTCTTAAGTTGCAATGCAAGATGCAAGCAGAAGTATACATTCTATCAGCATCTGCTGAAACCAGGTGGAGCAGGGCTCCTTATCTCTGCCATGACCCATCCCTCAGAACTCCTCCCCACAAGGAGTTATACCTTATGGGAGATGCCCCAGCCAAGGAGAAAAGCCAAGTATTTCCTACCTAAATAAAATCTGAAATTTGAAACATCAGAGCAGCCTTTCCCACTAAATTCCCAGAAGAAGACCAGGCCTATCTTCATCACCACTAGATGTTAAAAAAGTAACTACACCCTTCTCCAAAATCATTGCTTCAACAAAACCACATCTGTCCCTCCAAGAAAACTACAGGTACCATTATTCAGACTGTAACCAACACCCTGAGCAACAGGGTTACAGGCTGCATTCTGACCTTGCCAGTGTTTTGGTCTTCATATTACTATAATTTTATTTTAATTTTCCCAGTGAAAAACTGCTATTCTGAATCCCGTATCTTTGCCAGGGAGCTCCTTAATTTCCAAGTCATATTAATTTAGAGGGAGGGAGTTTACATTTTCCGTTTCAAGAGAAGCTCCAGAGCTCCTCAGCAGACAGCTGTCTGTCAAACCAAGACAGTGCCCTGCTGCAGCTCCATCCCCATGGCAGGATCCGCGCTGGATGATCCCCAGGGACCCCCGGTGGGCAGAGCCCCCCTGAGCCCTGGTGCTGCTGATCCGTGTTGGGAAGACACCTGGCTGGGGGCTGCATACCCTACCCGTGGCCTGGATTTTCTCTGCATTTCTCTTTATCCTTCCCAAACACCCAAAACCAGGGTAAAAATAGAGATTAAATAACGACCTGCTTGGGGACACGGGGGGATCTTCCAGGGGATGCGGGGGACGCTCGGTTCCAGGGATTTGAGGGGTCCTGGGAGGGACCTGGGGGTTTCTCAGGGCGTTGGGCACCCCAGTTCCAGCGGCTCTGGCTGCGCTGGGAGAGGAGGAGGAGCGGGAGGAAGAGGAGGAGAGGGAAGAGACGGAAGAGAAGCAGCGGGAGGAAGAGGAGGGACACAGGAGGAGCGGCAGGAAGAGGAGGAGTGATTTTGGAACTACTCACTTCTCCCGCCTGGTCGCTGAGGCCGCAGCTTCCTCGAGTCCGGCAGAATCGCCTCCCAAAATCCCGCAGGTGAGCGGGGAGGGGGAGCTCGCCCCAAATCCATCATTGGGAGCTCCGGGAGGGTTTTATTTTGCGGTCCAGGGGATGTTTGGATCTTGCAGGAGCCCAAAGCCGAGCCCCGGAGCGGGGAGAGCGCGGAGGGGCGATCCCGGAGCCGGGGGACCCCCGGCAGCCTGGAGGGGTGCGGGAGGTTGGTGCTGAGCGGGCTCCGGGCCCCCGAGGCTGAAAGGGGCGCTGACTGCTCCAGCTGCCCTTGGGCAGCGCCACCATCAAACCCAACGTGCTCAGCCCTTGTTTTCCCCCCAAACCAAGATTTCCCAAACCTCGGCACCAAGGAGGAGGCTATGAAGACAAGGAGGATGGCCCGGGAGCCGCAGGCAGGTGAGGAGGAAGTCAGTGCCCCTTTCCCCCTGTGTCCTGCTCCATCTCCCAGCCCAGCACGGCCCCGGCTGCAGCACAGCCCTGGGGGGATCTCCTTGCCCTTGCCTCTGGCACGGAGGCAAATCCCATCCTGTCCTTGTCCTTCCTCCCCCAGACAAGGAGCTGAGCACGGACAGCAGGGAGGACAAATTCCCGCGGCACAGCCTCGGGCAAGAGGCCGTTTGCAGCGGCTCCACGGCGCAGGAATGCAACGGGGAGGAAAAGCCCCGCAGATCCCGCAGCAGGAGGGGCTGCAAACGCACAGCCCGGGGATCCCAGCAGGAAAGAGCCAGCCCGGGCCGGGGAGGCGGCCGGAGCTCGGAGCTGGGGCTGCGTGAGCAGCTTCACCATGGGGAGAAGCCCCACAAGTGCTCGCAATGTGGGAAGGGCTTCAGGAGAAGATCCAATTTGATCAGACACCGGAGAATCCACGCGTGGGAACGGCCCTACGAGTGTGGGGAGTGTGGGAAGAGATTCAGAGACAGCTCAAACCTGACTGCTCACCAGAAGAGCCACACTGGGGAGAGGCCCTATGAGTGTGATAAATGCAGGAAGAGGTTTCAGAGGAGCTTCCATCTCCTCCAGCACTATCGCATTCACACAGGGGAGAGGCCCTTCTGCTGCCCCGACTGTGGGAAGAGCTTCTATCTAAACTCCAGCCTCGTCAGGCACCGACTCATCCACACGGGGGAAAGACCCTACAAGTGTGATAAATGCAGGAAGAGGTTTGAGAGCAGCTCCAGCCTTCTGAAGCACTATCGCTCTCACTGGGATGAGAGGCCCTTCTGCTGCCGTGACTGCGGGAAGGGATTCAAGAGAAACTCCAACCTCATCAGGCACCGGCTCATCCACACTGGGGAGAGACCGTATGAGTGTCCTGAGTGTGGGAAGAGCTTCTTCCAGAAGATTTACCTTGACCCAACACCAACGGAGTCTCCACTGAGAGAAGCCCTGTGAGTGCCCTGAGTGTAGGAAGAGCTTCGTGCTGGCTCCCTGTGGCCTGGATTTTCTTTGCATTTCTCTTTGTCCTTCCCAGACATCCAGTACTGGGGTAAGAATGAAGACATTGAACTAAGACATGCCTGCAGACACAGGGGGATCTTCCAGAGGATGTGGGGGACCCTGTGTTCCAGGGACTTCAGGTTTCCTTGGGGGTTGCTCAGGGCTTTGGGCACCCCAGGCCCAGCGGCTCTGGCTGCACTGGGAGATGCTGACGGAGGTTCTGGGGCAGCTGATCAAGGACCCCCTGCCCTGACACCCTCCCCGTTTCCCCCTGACCCAGCTCCCGCTGTCCCCTGTCCAGGATCCTCCTCTCCCCACTGTCACTGCCCTTCCCCCAGCCCATTCCTGTCTCACACCACTCCTGCCCCTGTCCCAGTTCAGATCTCATTCCAGGTATCATTCCCTGTCCTGTATTCTCTGCCTGGTTACCATTCACATATTCCCTGTTCTGTTCCTCTTCTAGTATTCCTGATCCCAGTCCCATTCCCATATTTCCATTTCTATATTTCCAGTCCCCTTCCCATATTCCCATTCCCAATCCTTCTGCCCTATCTCCATGTCTGTTCCCTGTCCCATATTCTAAATCTCCATCCCATATTTTCTCCGCAATTTCTATTTCCATATTCCCTGTTGTGTTCCCATATTACCATTCCCTGTTCCCGTTTTCATTTGCATTCCAATGTCCCTTTCCCAGTCCCCACTCTCTGTCCTTGTCCCCATTCCTGGTTTCTGGAGAGTGGAACAGAGAAGCCTCTCTAATTCCCTCCAAGAGAGAACAGTAAGCAAGAATTAAATTTAAAATATTTTGAGAAGTTAAAATACAAGAAACCACACAGACATTAAATAGAGGTCTAAGTTTTAGTATAAGGAATTGCAAATATTAAGTAGCATAGATATGAAATAGAAGTTTAAATCTTAGTGTGAAGTACATAGAAATATGTTTTAAATACCATAAAAAGTAAAAGCTGTGGAATCTCCTATAAAATAGTGGCTGCATTGAGACATTAAAACTTAGTTCTAGACAAAATAAAATTACAGTAGGAATATTTTATATATTCTTCACATAGAACAGATAGGCCTTATGCACAAGTTATATGTAGACTTTAGTATTACGGAATTCAAATAGGTTTAGGAGAAATTCGTCAGGTTCACGGTTTTGGCTCATTGGGTAATTTGTCAATAAAAATCCGTGTATTGGATCCAGAGCTCTCTCTCTCACTCCTCTCTCTTTGCTCTGTCCTCCTCCTCCACCACCATCATCACCACTACCAGCACATGAGAGAAGTAGAAGATGAAGAAGAAAAGAACAGAAGAAGAAAGGCCAGGGAGCATCTGCCTCTGGAGACTCTGCACCAGCCGCAGCTTCGACCTCTTCTCTGCCGCCATCTTGTGTGTGGCTGCCTCAGCCCCGGCCACAATTTTGTGCCTCCACCACGTCCAACTCTGAAGGGAATGGGTTGCTCTTTTGCCAGCAGTCAGGGTCAGCACCAAGGCACCCACACCCATTTACAGATTGTCATTTACTGAAGTGAATGCAGCAAAGAAATACAAAAGGATAACCTGTGCAATGCACTGCATTATTACTACAAAAATGGCCTGTAGGGACTAAGAAAGATACAACACCAATTACCCAAATACTTGGCCATTGTCCAGACACATCACCTGGGGAGCCCCTGTCACAGCAAAGGATTGGAGAGGCACTCCCAGAAAATGGAAATTCCTTTGTAATTTGCCAACCCAGAGGCAAAGCCATCAACTTTGCTGTGAGAGGGCCCAGATTTTACACCCTTGAATAAACAAGTCACCATAACTTCTAGTGTGGGAACATCTGGTTTCATTCTCCTCTAATCCAGGGCTCAGGGAGATACTAAGAGAGTTTACTTTCACCATATAACTTCAAACACAACCAGATAGAGATATCTAGTTCTGTGGACTTGTCCGGTTTCTAAATGTAGAAAGGTAAACACCTCTTTCACTAAAAGGAGATTCATACATATACTGGTAATGATCATGCATATTTTGTTAATGAGTGAATATAAATATAATATTTGGTTGGAAGGTTAATCTGGAAGTCAGCTTTGGCTTAGGGCTTGTTGTTGAGGCCTTAGTACTTCCCTGGAATTGTCCTTTCCCAGGCAGTGATCCTGTCCCCTCAGCTGCAATGGAATCCTCAGCTGTTCCCACAGGGATTGCTCAGGCTCTGCTTGTGCTGAGTTCCTTGTGAGTGGAGTCATCAGTATCTTGGACAAGCAGATTCTCTATCACAGTGTCCAAAAGTTTTCCCTGGGATCCACCAGGGTAAGAGGAAAGCTCTCTGAAGCTGTGACATGGGAATTGTCCTGCTGGGTGGCCGTGGCTGAGTCTGAAGCACAGCAGCTCTCTGGCCGTGTGGTGCTGCTGGCAGAGCTGGCTGCTGCCCACTCAAGGCTCAGGCAGGCACCTGAGCTGCCTTGCTGCGCTGCCAAAACCATCTCAGTGCTCGGGGGCACCTCCCGCCCCTGGTCCCAGTGGGTCCCGTGGCAGTGTCAGAGCAGTGGCTCGTCGGGGTCGGTGCTGCCCCTGCTCTCCACTCGCCCTGGCCCCGGCAGTGCTGGCCCCGCTGCCATGCACACACAGGGAATGGGAACTGCTGCCTGATGCTTTTGGAGCTGTGCCACTCCTGCTGCTGCTGCTGCTGCTGAAGGCACCTTGAATGGACTAGTGGGACTGTGGGCTGTATTGGCCTGTGATAGCAAGGTCATGAAGGCAGAGGTGCAGATGGTCCTGTCAGTCCTGTTTCTGCCTGTTTCTGGGAACCGAGGAATCTGTTCTGATTTTATGAGGCACTGAGTTTGGAAAGTAATGGTTCCTTTGTTGTTGTTATTTTCCCTTTGGGCAGCATCCATATTTGAAGCCAGCTGAGCCTCTCTCCAGACTGGCATCTCTGATCCCTGCAGTGAATCCATGGAGGCAGTTCAAGAGGTGGTGATGATCATTTCAGGATGACACTCTAGTTCAAGTTCTGAGTGGGTCTCAGAATAAAAACTGTATCAAACCTCAACTCCATTGGGAGGTTCCCTTCCTTGTAATCCTGTGAATAAATGCTACGTTGCCTTTGAGCATTTTTTTTTTTCAAATGGAAAGTTCCATTAATAGTGGTTTTGGTATGATTAGGAATGGGGAAGTATCTCCTTCTGATGCCCAAATAGTTTTTGCTATTTTTTCCCTTCATATGTATTCATAGATTTGTACACTACTGTTGTATGGTTACATAGTTCCGGGGTAACTTCAGTACTTTTCCTCTCCTGATAGGCAGAAGGACAAAACACATCCCAAAGGCTCCTATCCTATGTTAGCTCCTCTGTGAACCAGGGTTAAAACATGTTCTCAAGGTACTTTCTCATAAAGTAGGTATAGCCTGTACAGCTAGTACAGCTAGTAGCAAGAAAGAGGGGCTCCAGAAGAGGTGGAAAGAAATGGAGGAAATTTCCTCATTATTGTGCTTCTCCTTGGGAATTCTTGTCAATCATGCTAATTTTCCAGACTTATAAAAGCACTTTCACCCTATGTGGGGTTGTCATCTTTCCATATCTGCCCCTGGAGTCTTCCAGTTAGAAAGCAGAATTGATATTACCTCCTCTATTAATATTGACTCAAAAGTGTGGTTTTTTATGTATTAATGTTTCTCAATACATAGATGTCACAGACTGACCAGCCAACAGCAGGATCGACCCACCTGGGGAATTTCTCCTGCTTTGTGACTCAGGAGAACTTCCCAGGCTATTTTGTGTTTGCTGTAGGGAAGCTTGGGCTGCTTTGCATAAATTCACAGGATCGACCAGTGCTGGGAGGGCTGCACCTTGCTGCCCTAGTGAGAGGTGTTAAGCTGCACCTTCACCTTGGAGGCAGCCAAGTACAGCACTTTTGTGCAGAAACACTTAATCAGCCCTGGTTTGCACAGCTGCAGCAACTGGGGTTGCCGGAGTGCCCCTTCCTGCATTGGAAATGAGCTGAGTCAGTCATGGGACAGGGCAGGGCATGCCCAGGTGTGCCCATTGGGAATTCCATCTGTCCCGGGTGTGTCCCATGCGGCTCCTCAGTGACATCCCACCCAGCCTGGAACATGGAACTCCCCGTTTCCAAGGACACGTGGCCATTGTCACCAGCACAGGCAGGACGGGTCAGACCCTTCCGCGGCTGCAGCGAGAGCGGAGGTGTCAGAGCCTTTAGCGAGTGCTGCTCCACACTGGTTGGAACTCACACCTGCTGCTCAAGAGGCTGATCCACACCTGAGTGGAGGTAAATATTTACAGTTCTGTGCAGAAAGGGGGGGCTCAGTGATCAATTCACAAAGCCAGCACCAGAAACACCAGAATGTTTCAGTATTTATATGTTTTAGCCAGCAAAGCTATTCATGTTAATTGACTGTAGGTTACGGTATTCTCTTCATAATCAGCATTCTGTCTGCTGTTGGGTACAGATCTTCTCACTTCTCATGCTAATTACTCTGCATGCTCAGTCTCTTTCTTCTTTTATAGTGAGACATTTCTTGAGTGGGTGGCCATGGTCTGCTCCTGCTGGAACGACCTTTTACCTAACAGAGCTGATTCAACACAGTTGCTGCATTGGCTTTATTCATTTTTGGGGTTCTGCCAAATGTCCTTGTGCAATTCCGAATTCTTTGTGTCCACCATCCGAGGTGCATTCATCTTCCCAAGCCTTGCTAACCTCCCCTAGGTCTGAGGCCACTGAAGCCTATCAAGCCCCACACATGAATAAGGCAATTCAGCCAACAAGTAACCTGCCTTTCCAAGGCCAGGCCATCACTTGGAGCTTGTTGGCTGCTTCTTGTTTCATGGAGAAAATGTCTGTTTCTGTTAATGAGCCTTGAAAGCCAGAAAGGCCAAACAACAAAGAACACATATTTTCCTAGCACATATTGCCCATGTTGCAGATGTTGCTGCAGGATCAGTGTGTGTGTGGCAGCGGATCAGCCGAGGCAGGGCGGGATGGCGGAGCTGCGGGCCTGGGCACGATCCACTGTGCTCCGCAGGGCCCAGCCCGCTCTGCATCCCGCAGAGCCCCCACGGCCGCTGCCATGCCCCTCAGGGGGACCCAGAGGGGCAGCACCAGCAGCTGAGGGGCTGTGCCGGGCTCTGGGGTCGGCTCTGGGTCAGGGCTTGGCCATGGTGCTGGTGCCAGGTGCTGCTGACCCTGCGGGACCAGCTGGGCAGGGCTGGGCCCCACTGGTGCCCCACGGCCCCTTTGAGGCAGCCCCGGGGGAAGCGACTCCCAGGGATGACACTGAGGAGCTGCCAGTGCAAGGGGGAGATTCCCCCTGCTCTGACACCACTCAATTCATGCTCTGGGAATGGCTCTTGCTCAAAATGAGTGCACTCCTCATTGCTCCATATTTAGACCAGGGTCACCAAGAATGTAAGGATAAATGAAACCCAGGAGCAGTTATTTTTTTAGTATTGGAAGTAGACATTATTTTATTGCCAGCTCTGGTGCATAGGGGAGAGCTCCAGCCACATACATGCCACTTTCTAAGCATTTACACTTACTGATATATTTTCAGTAAACATAGAAATTCCTGTCCATTGGTTCTAAATGATACACACTCCTCATTTACTACTTATTGTTCTCTCTTGTATTGGATGTTGATTTCTCCCTTCTCATGCAAATTAGTCCCTTTTTTTCAGTCTGTTTTTAGTTTTTTTCCCCCACAAAAGTTCTTTTAACCTGTGAGGCTGAAATGTCTTTATTAGTTTCTTCTTTATGTTCTGGCCATTCCAATGTGTTCTTGGAGGGCTTGAAGTTTAGATTCAAGGTATCCAGATTTTGAAGCCTTCAGGCTTTGTTTATCGAATGTTATCAGGGTTAGTTTAGAAAAATGAAAAACTTTGGGGATCTAACAATCCAACTCTGACAATAGATTGCCAAAAGACACCTAGCTACTTGCTTTGTAAGGCAGAAAATTACAATGGTTAAGATGAACACACTGCCTATGATTAATTAAACAATTAATTGCAAAGTTATTTAAATTCAGTAACCAGGAGAAAATGTGGGCTAAACAAGCAATGAAATGCTGCATAATAATCCAAGTTGATGTGTTTGGCACCTTACGTGATTTGTTCCCATTCTTTTATAAATGCACGGATGCTCTTAGAGCAAACTCATTCATGAAGCTGACATAAAAGGATGCAAAGTTCAGGTGACTCCCAGTTCCCCTTCATGCCCAGTCCCTGTCCTAAGCTCTGCCACTGCTGATGACTGAAACAGAAACATTAGTGGAATTGTGCTGAGGCAGCACTTCGTGCAAATGACACTCTCACAAGCACAAGTCACAAGTGACATTCTCACAAGCAAAAAATTGAGGGATTTCTAGAAGACTGTTGAATATTTCTTTTGCGATCTTTGCAAGTGAATACTTCAATTGCATTAAAAGTTCAGGCAAATTTCAGATGAATACCTTTTTAGCTTCCCTGCCAGCCAATTTTGTTTTCAGAATGAAGCAGTTGGATGGCAGTAGGTTGTTTTTGTTAAAAAGTATGCTTATGCCAGTAGACATTGTAGCGATGTTTGAGCTCCAAGGTGGCACATTCTAGACTAAATAATGAGTTCAGGACACAATCCAAATTTTGTTACATCTGAGTAACCTGAGGTAAACTGTTTCCATTTCACACCTATGCAAACAATTGCATCTAGAGCTGAGGAAAACACAAAGGGTTTTGGTGCCTGTTCGAGTCAAAATTCAGCTTTTGCAGTTGAAATTCTTCTTGGAGCTCACTCCAGCATGTGCTTCCTTAGTACCAGATAAATCCCAGCCTTGAGTGCTGCCCAAACCTTGTGATCTTTTTGGGAACCACTCTCACCTGGTTTGTCAGCTGAGCTCTGGCCAATTCAGTTGTACTCAGGCATTGGATTTCAAGGGAAACCCTTGCCTATAAATTCCAGCAATTGGGAAAGGATGGCTTTCTCCTTGAACTCTTGGCTGCATTGGAGGCTCAGTGATGGTCACTCACTGAAAGTGCAGCTCTTGCTCTGCCTTAGCTTAGTGCAGAGCATTTTAAGGTGACAGTGTTGTGTCTTTTTGGAGAGACAAAATTAAACCCACAAATTTCTCATTAGGGATGTGCTGTTTCACATGTGAATGATGATTTCTGTGATTCTTGGTGAGAGTTTGCATAGATCCTAAGGGAATACTTCACATTCAGCAATTGGTATTGAAGAGTGGCAGTAGTGAGACAATTGTGGAACTGGGGCTGGCAAATTTTGCTTTGGACTGGCACAGAGGAACTCAGGTGAGACAGGTCTGGTTGCTGGTAGGGTAGAGGGTGCCCTTGCAACATGCTCCACGTAGTGCCAGTCAGGGATTGGGCTTTGTTACAGAATCAGAGAATATTCTGACCTCACAGTGATCCACAAGGATATGCAAGTTCAGCTCTGTCTCAAAGAATTCCATCATAATTTTAAATCAACTTGCTTGCCTTCTCCCAAATTCCCCTTATGACATTTCTTTTTCTGTTTTCGTTTCCTTTGGGAAAACAAGTAGACATCATAAGAGCCCAACCAAACATTTCACATTGTGCACCTGAGAAGAAGGAAACAGCCATGAAGCCAGCAGAGAGTGAAGAGAGTCCTTGCACTGCTGTTTATCGCCGACCCTACAGGGACAGGGTGATTCATTTGCTTGCTCTGAGGACGTACAAGAAGCCAGAGTTACTTGCCCGCTTGCAGAGAGATGGAGTCATGCAAAAGGACAAGGGAACCCTTGGCAAGATCCTCCAGCAGGTGAGATTGTGCAGTTTGGCTCCAGCAATTTTCTTCCGCCACGTTGTTCTTTTATCCTTAATTTTTACTTGTTCCTCCACTGTTTAAATAAGAAACTTTCCTTTTAAAATATTTCCTGTTCAACATGGCTGTTGTTGAATTATGCAAACATTCATAGATCATCAGAATATTTCCTCTTTTGCTATGAGCAACGTCCGGGGGGATAATTCAGATGGACACAGTTTTGGATGCACAGAGTTGCTTCTTAAATGGATTCACATACTTGCTTCCCTTTCCAACACAATCTTAGTTCTGGTTTTAAGACATGAATTCTTGATTCTGGGTATATTTGTTACTTTGCATTTTTTATAATGAGAGACAGACATCAACAGAGACCACCAGTGCAATAACGGTGTTAATTATGTTTTCAAAGAAAGAAAAAGGGCAGATTTTGAGAGATGATGGTGGTGTGTTGATGAGTTATTTAATGTGTTATAGCAGTCAAATTGATGGAGATTTTCCTGTCTCCATCTCAGCAGGAACTCTCAGCAGTGTCAGGTGATGAAGTCTAAACCAGCACACTTCATATCAGTGGTCTTGAGGTTTTACTACCTCATTTTACCTTTTTGAGTAGATTTTGTATTTGTCTTGAGAAAGATATGAACCTCATTTACTGTCAAAGGAATAGAACAAGACAAGAGCACGACTTTCTCATAGAAGGACTCTGCAGGAATGAACCCTGGCTCTGCCACATGAAGAGGGAGGGACACTGGGCCTGACCAGCTCTGCTTACACATTGTGGCACTAAATGTTGTTTTGAAAGAAATACTTACGAGATATGAATAGAGATACTTGATTGCTTCCAATCAGTGATACTTTGATTCAGCTTAAAACTCATGTGATAGAGGAATAAATCATCTCTGTATCAAAGGATATTGTTCAGTTCCAGTTGCGTGTTCACAAAGAGCTGTTAAGAACCAGTTGGATTTCTGTAGTTTGCATTTAGCAACCATAATAAAGGTTTGTTTTCTGAAATGTCTGCCTGTAGGTAGCCAACCTGAATCTAAAGGATAATTCCTTCAGTCTGAAGGAACATCTGTTTCAGACCCTTCAGACTGATTGGCCTGGCTACACTGAAATGGATAGGGAGAAGTTGAAGGTGATACTTGCTAGGTAAGTTCAGTCTTTAGAGGAAGGAGAAGAGACTCTTCAGAACAAACACCCTGGGAGATGAAGCCTCACTTGTTAGAATATACTGAGTCAGCAGCAACCCATCAGGGTCCTGCAGTCCAACTCCCTGGCCCTGCACAGGACACCACAAGAATCACACCCTGTGCCCAAGACTGTTGTCCAAATGCTTCTTGAGCTCCTGCTACAGTGACCAGGGGCCACGAGAGCCTGTTCCAGAGCTTGGGCACTCTCTGGGGCAAGAATGTTTTCCTGATATCCAGCCTAAAGCTCCCTCAAATCAGCTTCATGCTGTTTCCTTGGCTCCTGACACTGAATGTCTGTATAACCTGAAACAAAAGAACTATGACTGTTGATATTGAGGCCTTGGAACATGAAATGTTTCACCACCCTCACAGCAAATCAACTCCATCTCAGAACCCCACCAGCACCAGGCAAGCACC
>NW_027636048.1:0-67873 GCF_903797595.1 Erithacus rubecula | reverse complement strand
CAATAGTAATTTCTCATTCTTAGCCCCAGAGTACTGTGGAAAAGTCAATGTAACCATAACTGTACCACAGCTTTGACTAAACATTCCAATGGACAATCCACATTTCAACCAGCTGCTTCCTCATCTCCAGTAGGCCACAGGGCCAGTATTCCTGTGTGTCTCATGACTCACAGAGATTACAAAGGAGCCCTTAAAAAAAGGGTTTTCTTGATGAAGCAGCAATAGACAGACATGAGGCAAATAAGGGTGACGAAACATGGAGAAAGATGTCCCTTCTTTTCTGAACTCCTGTCTTCTCCTTTTGGCCTATTCATTACAAATTTTGTTGTAATTCAGTGTCTGGGATAATTTCTGTGAGGTTTCTCACACTGTCTTTAAAGAAAGACAAACACCATCCCACTGAGGCACAGCATTTCTGTTTCAGGTTCTGTTTTAAGCTGTTTAAGATGAAATGGGAAGAGATTTTCTAAGTAGTGGATTTTGGTTTTCCTGAGAAAGCCAGCACACAGAGGAAAAGGTGACAGGGCATCTTGGAAACACTCACTCCAAAAGACTGCTCCAGAATGTGATGAGACCAACAATCCTTGTGCCAGCACGTCACCCACAGGGCAGTGAGTGAAGGGACAGGGCTGGGCTGCTCACAAAGGGACCTGGAAGGAGGCAAGAGGAGGCAGCGTCAGCCAGAACTCAGGACAAGCTGGATGCAAGGGAAATATCCACGGGGTGTGTGGGGTGAGCTTCTGCCATAACAATAAATATACTCACATGAGCCCTCATGCTTAAACCAGGTAAAAATATTAAAAAGGGGCAGGAATCAAAAGAGATGGAAGAAATAGATCTATTTTTTCCCTGCCCTGGAAACTGTTTCAATTCAAGAGACGAATTTAAAATAAAAAGAACAAGTGACACTAAGCAGAGCATTGCAAGATGACCTTTGCTGGTTTCCACAGAAATGACGTGGTTCTGGGAGGGATTTCACATTGTAACTCTGCCCTGATTGTGGAAAAAAAAGAGAATAAAGTATTACTGAGGAAAGAAGAATGCAAAACCTCCTGATGAAGACAGCAGTGTGAGTTCACTATCACTGTAAGCCATTAATCCCTTGGGTAAAATAACATCCTTCAAGGTGGCAGGAGTTTAGCTTGGCTGAAAATGTTGACAAAATTGCTGCCCCTTCCTGTCTCTGCCTCTATTTCCAAAGAATGGGAAATGTGCCAAATCTCCTGAAGACAGGCAGAGACAGCGAGAAAGAACCAACCAGTTGGGAAGAAAAAGGGCAAAAAGAATGTCTTCAATTCTCTCTTTTCATTTCCTCTTCTCCCATTTGACCTTACCTGCTTTCAAGTGGGGAACTCTGTTTGCAACCCCATCAAAATAGTGAAGCTACCCAATGGAACATCTTTTTCCTCCCTTCAGCTCTGCAGAACACGGAGCGATTTCACTTTCACTGGACAGAGAGGAAGAGTTTCCCACGGGATTCCTCAGTTCCGAGCCCTTTCGGAAAGTTCCCGCGCTGGCCTTGATGCTTTGGGGTGACGCCGCGAGCCGAGGCGCAGGGATGGCTGCGGGAATGGGAGCAGGGCAGGGTTTGCAGCGGCCCCGCGCTCCCGGCCAGCCCCGGCCCCGCCCCGCCCGCGCTGGGCCCGCAGCCCCGGCTCTGCCGCGCTCGTGCCGCCGAGCCCGGCCCGCGCGGGGCCGCGAGCGGGGCCGAGCGCAGCGCCCCCCTCAGGCCGCGCGCCGCCGCCGCAGCCGCGGCCGTTGTGGCGACAGTCGGCGACCGGCGCGATGGCGGAGCTGCCGCTGCCCGCCGGCCTCAAGGCCGGCACCTTCCCCGCCAAGCTGTGGCGCCTGGCGAACGACCCCCGCGTCCGCTCCGTGCGCTGGGACAGCCGGGCCCGGGGGCTGCTCATCGACCGCTCCCTGCTCGAGCGGGAGCTGCTCAGCCCGGGCAGCCCCCGGGCTCCGGCCCCGCGCACCTTCCGGGCCACGCAGTTCCGCAGCTTCGTGCGCCAGCTGTACCGCTACGGCTTCCGCAAGGTGCCGGGCTGGCTCGGCTCAGCCGTGCCGGGCGATGCCGGGGCCTGGCTGCACTACACCAACCCCTGCTTTCGCCGCGACCGCCCCGAGCTGCTGCTGCGCCTGCAGCGCCGGAGCGCGGCCAGCAGGCAGCGGCCGGCGGCGGGGCGGGAGGGGCGCAGGCGCCCGGCCCGCGGCTCCCAGCAGCTGCCCAGGGCGCGGCCGCTGCCGCACGGGCGGGAGCTGCGCAGCCCCCGGCCCGGCCCCTTCCAGCAGCGCCCCGGGGAGCGGCCGCTGCTCGTCCGCCGCCCGCCCTGCGGCTTCCACCTGCTGCACAGGGAGCGGCCGCTGCCGCACGGGCGGGAGGGGCAGAGCCGCTTGCAGGAGCTCTACGGGGAGCGGCCGCTGCCCGCCGAGCGGGAGCTGCTCCGGATCCCGCCGTGCCACCTGCTCGGGCTCGGCGGGGAGCGGCCGCTGCCGCTCGGGCGGGAAGGGGCCCCCAGCCGCTCGCAGGAGCTCTACGGGGAGCAGCTGCCTCCGGCCGACCGGGAGGTGCTCGGCATCCAGCCCTGCAGCTTGCAGCAGCTCCACAGGGAGCAGCAGCCCCCAGGCTCTGACTCGCCAGGTGGGAAAAGAGTTCTAGCCTTGCTTTTCCATAATGTCACGAAAAGAGACCGCTTGAAGTATTTTTCCACAATGCTCTGTCATTGTGAGACAGAAATTCTCAAGTCTACTAGGAAGAGGGACCTAGAGTGCCAAAAGATTCTGTGCCTGGGTTTCCTGTGTGCTTCCTGGGATGGTTGATCCAAGGCAGCAATAGAGCTCTGTGTCTCCTTGTGGAGCCTGACCAATGTGTTTGGATTCCTGCAGCCACACCAGGCACTTCGGCCCCCAGCGTTCCACCTGGTTGTGCAGCATCGACAGCCTCCAGCTCGGCATGGAATGCTGCTGTGGAACAAGAATCACAGCTAGCCCTTGAAATAGAAAAATGGATTCGAGAAATCAGGAGATCCCTGCCTCAAAAGTCTCCCTCTGCTCAGGTAACCCCATTGGATGGGAATAAAAGAGGCTGTACTGTTAGCTTTTGAATTGTGTTATGTGGCTGAGAAGCAAAGGTTTCAAGTTAATTTCCTTCATTGTTACAGAGTTACCTAATTGTTCTTGGTAAAGTAAGGCCACTAAAAGAATAGGGATGAAAAAGTCTTCCCCCGCTTAGTGAGATTGAAAGAAGTGAGCCTTTGTTGGCCACTTTGGTTGCTCCTTTTCCTGGGATGAATCCCTCATGCAGGAGCATTTATGGTGATGCTTTGTAGGTTGTAACAGGCTTTGTTTGATGGGAAAGAAGAGTGTTTGGAGAATGCCACTGAAGGCCAAGTGTCCCGTGCAGGGAGGGCCATGTGAGAGGTGCCTCAGTTCCAGGAGCAGATGTGGGCTCTGCCTCTTTTGTGCTGCAAGGCCAAGGCAAAGCGAGGGCTGGGCTGCAGCTGCTGCTGCTGCTGTGTGAGCCGTGCCCTGCGTGTGGGCGCTCCCAGAGCCCTATTTGGGGATGGGCTGGAGCTGCAGCTTTCTGTCCTTTTGTTTGACAGATTCAATCTTTGGATGAGGAATCCTGTTTCTCTAACTCTTGCCAGACTTGCCTGAAGTGTTGCAAAGACCTTTTAGCAGTAATTATACATGTTGGCCAAAGAATGCCTCTCTTTCTATTGGTGTGCTGACCCCACTGGCTGCAGTACATTCATGATTGAGAAAGGGCAGGCTCAAGGGGGGGAGTGGGATTTTTTGGATTTACTGATATTTTATTCTCAAGTGGAATTTCTTTTGTCTTCTGTAAACTCACACACAGCAGTTTTCAAAAGCATTTTATTAAAAGAAAACATTGCAGGCTCAGAACCATCTTTAGAATCTTTACGATTCTGACAGATGAGCTATTGCAGAAGAGATGGGTTAGGTTGGTTTTTTTTTACCCTCCAAATTTACAGATTTTTGGCACTGGAAGATGTGATCCTGGAAATATCCTAGGTGCCAAAATATTTTCCTGGGTCATACATCTAGGGCGGTAGCAGAGAGCTCCAAAAAGCCGCAGCTGGTGATGGACTGTGTGAGCGGCCGGGTGGGGGTGGCGAGATTCCCAGGCAGAAATGAGATGTGTGCTTTTCATGTGGGTTTGCAGCACAGAGCCCTGGGCAGTGCTGGGAGCGAGCTCTGCCCTTGCTGACAGCCGTGTTGTCAACAAGGAGGGCCCCTGGCTTTCTGCTGGCTGATTTCTTGCAGCTCGTGGGATGAGCCAGGGTGAGAACATGAGGGCACATCCTCTCACTTGGTGTCTTGTGGTTTTCTGCATTTTGCACAACACTCAGTTTCATCTTGGCCACCCAAATCCTGAGTTTAAAATGCTTGTCATGTGAACTGTGTGGGCAGTGTTCCCCCCCCTGTGTCCCACGTCCCCTGGGAGTGGAGAAGGAGAGTTCCTGTATCCCTGATACTATTCCAAGAAAGTAGTGAGTGATCTTTGGATTTCTTTCTTTCTGTTTTTCTTTCAAGGGGAATGTTAATGTTGCCCCTGAGTCTTCAGGAGAGGGGGATCTGAACAGGGCAGCAGCAGCAGCAGCAGCTTCATGTGTCACCGAGAGCTGTGGGAACAGTTCCCCAGAGCGTGAGGAGCCTGGTAAGGAGAGAGCCCCCATTGGTTTAGAGAGGTGTGAGACAGCTGCTCTGAGCCTGCCTGTGGCAGGAAGGGAGATCAGAAGAGTTGAGATTTTGTCTGCAGACTTGGTGCTTCCTGGTGCCTTTAGTTCAGATCCTGCACTGACAAAACCCTCCGAGCCCTGCCCTCCATGCATCTCTAGAGGCTCTGACACTGAGTCCTGTGCTATGGCAAGAGAACAGGGAATAAAGTTGACCTTGTGGAGCTGTGTCACCAAGCCTGGTGTCTCAATTTTTCTGCTGATTTCCTTGCATAAGTTTTCTGCAGGGTTACAGGGAGGCCAGACTGAGTGACTGATGAAGGATTGGAGAGGAAAAAAGCAGAAAGTCAAGTAGAATTCCAAATCACTATCCAATCTGAATGACCCCAGATTAGTGAGACCTAAGATCTGTCTGTCAGCACAGAGAAAGAACAAGGCTGGGCTTCTCTGAGGGAGCTGGGACAGTCTGTGTTTCAAGCTCTCATGGGTGCCATTGCGAGCACTGAGACTTTATCAAGACACTTCAATGCTTTACACTGTTTTGAACATTTAGAAAGGTCCCTGTTCTCTAAAGAGCAGGCTTCAAATTCCAAGTGGGAATCTGCCTTTCAGACCATCTTGAACATTTCCTGACAGAAGGACAGTTGGTGCCCAAGGGAAATGTGCACGAGGGCCAAGAGTGACTCAGTGTTCCCTTTGCTTCCCAGATCCCATCTGATGGATCTCCCCAGGAGGGCTGCCCTGTGTGGCAGGAGGAGACAGAGGGAGGGCCTGTGACCATCAGGCAGGTGAAATCCCTCTGCTAATAGCCATATATTATAGATCTGTATAGTTGTACTTATCTATATGGTTGTATTTCTAGATTTATATAGGTGTATTTGTATGTCTATATTGTTATGTCTATCTATTTATACAGATGTGTTAATAGATCTGTATAGTTTAATTTATATATAGTTGTAGATGTATATAATTACATTTTTATATGTGAAATTATAGATGTGCCTAGATGCGTTTATATACATGTGCAGTTACATTTACATATATATAGTTAAGTTTATAAATAGGCATAGATGTATTTATATATAGGAGTTTAGTTTAGTATCAATCTTTAGTAAAGATTGATATATGTATATATACAGGCCTTTTCTTTGCCTCTTTCCCTCCACGGATCCTTCTTAATCTCTTGTTTTTCCCCTGTGTCCTCTGTCCCCTGTTGCTGTGCTGGTCCGAGCTGGGGCCGGGCCGGGCGGAGCAGCAGTTCCAGCCCCGGGTGTCCCTGGAGCGGTGGCAGCTGCCGCTGGCCCCAGGCAGAGTCCCCTGAGGAGCTGCTGAGGGACGGTGAGACTGAGGGGCTGAGGGGCTGAGGGGGCGCTGGCACTGAAGGGACGGTGACCTTGAGGTGCTGCTGGGGCTGAGGGTGTGGGGCAGCTGAGGGCAATGGTGGCACTGAGGGGACAGGGAAGAGGCACAGGCTGAGGGGGTGACGGGTCTAAGGGGATGGGATGGGTGAGAAGGGACTGAGGGGGTGAGAGGACTGTGGGGTCTGAAGAAACTGAAGGGGACTCGGGGTTTGCCGAGAGCATGGCGGGGCTGAGGGGATGGAGGGGCCAGCAGGGAGCACAGAGGGGTCCGGGACTGCAGCTCTGCCGGGCCTTGGAACCAATTCCTGAGCCTCTGATTTTGCCTCAGCTGCACTGAAGACATTGAAGACAGCAGGAGGAGTGACAGGAGCCAGCAGGGAGAAGCCAAAGGCCCCGAGCAAGAGCAGTGAGCAGGAGCTGCTGCTGGCACAGAGGCTGGTGAGGCCCCAGGGCCGGTGGGGCAGGGTGGGGTGAGGGTGCCGTGGGCTGTGGCCGTGGGCAGTGCCCGGCACAGGGGCAGGAGCGGCCCTGCCCGTGCTGGGGCTGCTCGGCGCAGCTGCCCCGGCCGGCACAGGGGCTGTCCTGGGGCAAGGCAGCTGTGCCGGCAGGGCCCGGGAGCTGTGCCGGCTGTGCCGGGGCTGCGGGACAGTCCCGCCGCGCTGCGCTCGCCACACCCTGGCCCCTCGGCCTGCTGCTGCTTTCCAGCAATCCTGGAGGGGCTCTGAGATTTTCTCTTCCCTGATGGAAGTGCAGGTGCTGCCAAGGGAAAGGCCCTGCTCCTGACTCAGTGTTCTCTTTGCTTCCCAGATGTCCCATCTGCTGTCCCTGTCCAGGAGAGCTGCTCTGCACGGGACGAAGAGACCGAGGGAGAGGATTTGAAGATGGGGATGCTGGAATCCAATTTTCTATTTTGAGTTCTCTTTAAAGATACATGAACTTTCACATAGAGAGGGATAATTATATGGATATTTTCTTATGTGATTTGCTATTTGTATAGAAATATTTCCATATTTCTATTATATTTTTAGATGTGCTATGTATATATGTGTATATATATACATATATGTGTGTACTTCCATATATGTGTATATATATATCTAATAATGTCACTTGTGTAAATACATGTGTGTGTTATATCTGACTTTAGTTCTATATCCTGGGTTTTCATTTGTGTAGATAAACTATTTGTATTGATGCAGTTATCTGTATATGACTTTTAAATGGATGTATTTGTATTTTCATAGGTATATATGTTCTATTTTTATGTTTTTCTTTGTATATTGATATATTTATATGCATATGTATTTTCATTTATGTGGAGATGTATAGCTGTTATTTGCATTGATGTAGTTGCATGGGTATTTAGATTGGTAGAGTGCTATTTGTATATTGATGGGTTTGGTTTATATATCTATTTACATATAGTATGTAATATGTGATGTTTAATCTATATGTGGACCAGTAGATTGTTATAGTTTTATATCTATTTTTATATATGTGCATACATATGTATATATTTTAAATAAACATGTATGGAGTACTATAGTTGTATAACATTATCAGTTGAGTTCTTAGTGTAGGGCTATTTAGAGAGGAAACACATATTTTCGTGTTTCTACATGGGCTATAAGCTTGTATGTAATAAATTAAGTTGTTAAACACCTAAGTGATCTTTGTGTATAGTGAGTTGTTGTAGAGTTGGCAATAAATTAAGTTTTTGTTAACTGAAGTTGAGATTTGGATATTTTTGCATAGCATTCTTTTAGTAATGTAATAAATCTCTTTTTCAACACTAACTGAGATCTGTATAGTTCTGTATTGTCAGTGCGGGTGTAGCAATTTGTAATAAATGACATTTTTCAACTGAAATCGATTCTTGTGTATGTGTTGATCAGCAGTGCAGCTGTAACAATCTGCAAGAAATGGCATTTGCCAGCTGAGATGGGTGTTGTGTGATTTGTGCTATCCAAAGCAATGAGCAGATGTAAAGGTGATGATGCTGGGGGATTTTGGCCATGAAAATCTCCAGCCATGCCCAGCACATGCCCTGTGTGCACTCAGGCTGGGCAAGGAAAGCGCAGATTTGGGATGGCAGCAGAGCCACACATTTCCTAAGAACTCCCTGCAAAGCAAATGGATATTTCAATCTTCATCTGTCGAGTCAGCAGAGTTGTACCATTCTGTACCCATCATTGACTTGAAATTGGTCATTGTATAGAAGCATTGCAGTTGTAACAGTCTGTAATAAATTTCCCTTTGAAACTGCAATTGGCTTTGGGGCACTTCTCATTTCCATGATGAGTGACCACATCAATGTTTTCCCAATATCTTCAGTGGTCATTAAGCATTGGTGAGTGTATGACAGGCTGTGGCACCCAATTCCTCACAGGTCTGTCAATCTGTGGGTAATAGAACCTGTCTGAGGTTATTTGTCTGTGAGTTGTGGTCCATGTCTAGAACCCCCTCAGGCAGCACCCTGGCTGGGGAGGGGAAAAATGTAATGGGATTATGACATTTATTCTCTTTTCACACATATTTGCACTAAGATGCAGCCTCAGCTTAGTAAGGAAAATGATAGATTTTCTTTAGTGTGGAATAAAGTGGTGTAGGAATAGCCACAAACTAAGCTGTAGGAACAGTTCTTGGTCTTAAGAGGACACTGGGTGCAAGAAAGCAGCACAATGTTAATGATTCACCTCTTAGGTAAAACCAAAACGGTTCATGGTGTAAATCTACCTGGTGATGGAAATAACCAACGGGCTGGGGCTGAAGTCTGGGAGTCAAACATTTGAAAAAGAGACCTGGCAAAGCCAGTCCAAGGTGCAGGCAGGCACTGGGCTCAAGGCAAGAGGGAGCTTGTCCTGGCAGCCCTGGGAGGGACTGCAGGCAGAGGAGCTGCCGGCGGCAGGGAGCAGCTCCTGCTGGCACTGCAAGGGAAGGAGCGGCAGCGTGCAGGAGGAGCGGGCACATTGCTGATGGACAACGGAGCTGCTCCTGAGCCACCAACGGGACCCTCCTGGCACTGCAGTTACTGCTCAGTGCCAGGGTAATCCAAGCTGGAAGCCAAAGCCCGAGCAAAAAGACATCATAGTTGAAGTCGGATTCGAAATCAGAGTTGAAGTTATTGAAGTTATTGAAGATATTCAAGTCATTGATTGTTCTCACAGCTCAGCCTTATATACTGTTGCAGCCCCAAGCAATCGCAGCTCTCAAGCAGTCACATCACCAAGTCAGAATTTCCCCCCAGTTACAGAATCAGCCTATTGTTTCCATTACTTGGCAGCCTTACAAAACCACATAATTTCAAAATCCTGATAGCTGCACATGAAGATCTTCCTAGCTGTGGTTTCTTGTTCCATAGTCTGTACCCTACCAAGGCCAGAATATCTTGACCAGCTGTGCTCTCTGTTCCACATGCCACTTGTTCTGCTACATCAGTCCTGTCTTTTTTACATTTGTTCTGGTTTTTCTACTCTTCCTTCCAATCAGAGACTTATCAGCAGACAAGTCAGATTGCTTCAGAAAATGCTTGACATGGTTTGACACAATTTGATTCTGCCTGTATGTAACAATAGCCCTTAGACAGTATTAACTGTACATCATGCTTTACCTTACATTATTTGTACAGACTTACTTAAAAATAAATGTGAAAAAATGCATGAAAACTTGCACAACTTGAATAAGAAGTTACTGAGTCATAGCCATTGAGTGTATAAAATGGGATAATAGTTGTCATATGTGTTTCTGTGTTTTTATTCTCAACTCTAAGCTAAGTTTCTTTTTGATCCGTATCTTGCTTTGTTGCCTGTTCTGAAGTGCAACATTCTCAGGCAGATCTAGGGAATTCCTCAATGCAAACATTCTTTTTCTATTTTGAAAACTGACTTTTTTTCTTACCTACGATCATAGACCATGTCAGGAGAGGATGTTTTTCCGGTATCTTTTCCCTGCTTTATTCAACACTTCTCAGAGTATGTAAGAATTACCATGTAACACGGGAAATGCAAGTTTGTCCATTCAGGCTTTACTCATCCTGCAGTTCTTGAGGCTTAGAGAGGGATTATCCATTAGTTCCTGAGGAAAGCAGTTCTTGACCATACCAGCCCAAAGAGCACTGTCTAAAATCATGTTCTCCAGTTCTGGGCCCCTCAGTTTAGGGAGGATGTTGAGATGCTTGAGCGTGTCTGGAGGAGGCAATAAGGCTGATGAGGGGCTTGGAGCACAAGCCCTGTGAGGAATGGCTGAGGGAGCTGGGGTTGTTCAGCCTGGAGAAAAGGAGACTCAGGGGTGACCTTATCACTCTTTACAACTCCCTGAAAGGTTTTTGTAGTCAGGCGGGTTTGGTCTCTTTTACCAGGCAGCAGAACAAGAGGACACAGAACAAGAGGACACAGTCTTAAGCTGTGCCAGGGAAGATATAGGCTGGATATTAGGAAAAAGTTTTTCATGGAAAGAGTGATAAAGTACTGGAATGGTCTGCCCAGGGAGGTGGTGGAGTCACCATCCCTGGATGTGGTTAGAAAAAGAGACAGGATGTGGCACTTGGTGCCATGGTCTAGTTGGGGTGTTAGGGCATTGGACTTGATGATCTTGAAGGTCTCTTCCAACCTAGTAATTCTGTGAATTCTATTATATTGTTTAATGCTACTTTTGCCCATCCATTCAGGATGCTAAGAGGAACAATTTGGAGCTCCTGAGAGCATTCAGCTGTTTATTGAGTCTTACCTCATGAGTCATGAGGTAAGAGAGCTGCATAGACAGGTACAACAGGCATTTGCTGCAGTTTGTAATTTAAGAACTCCACTTACAATTATTTCCTATCACATATGTTTTTAGGCTGTGTTTAATGTAACTTGCAAAGAAAACATGAATTATTGATTGTGTTGTAACCTTACTTGTGTTTGTCTATAGAGAAAATACAGCTATCCTATTTCGTGAGGAGTTTGTCTCCTCAAAAATTCTAATGCAGAAATTCATTTGGGATGTATGTAAGATGTCATAATGTAACTGTTTCAAATTCTTACTCTAATTTCTTTTCTTTAAACCTTAAAAATATTGATTGATTGATCAATCGATTGCTTGCAGAAACCCTTGGAATACTTTTCAGACTGGCTGAGAAATTACAAACACACTTTTCTGGAATGCTTGTACAAACACAGTTACTGAGGCTGCTGTGAATGTGCAGGAGCTTTTCACAGATGTTGGACTCTTCCTATGGGGCACAGGCATTAGCACAGAGGAATTAGCACAGGGATGTTTTGACACCACCCTGTTTGCAGTAGTCTACAACCCGTGATTAACCCTGCCCCACTGACAGTTCCCTGGCATGTGCAGATGCCTCCAGGTGGCCAGAAGAGACATCAGGCTCCTTGGCAGCGTTCCCAAAAAGGCCACAGGACAAATGGGAACATCACTCTCACTCACCCAGCCAGACTGTCCCACAGACTCTGAATTTGGGCATTGCAGGGATCAATCCAACAGATCACCTGCACTTCTCCAAAGCCTGAGCAGAGCTTTGCTGAGAGTTCAGCACTGCCCACAGTGCCCGGGGCTGACACTGAGCGAGCCCTGCATGGGCTGCTGCCCCAGCACCATCCAAGGCTGCCTGGCTGGCACAGCAGGAGCTGGTCCCACTGCCAGGGGTTTATCCCGTCCCTGGAGGAGCTCTTGGAGCCCTGAGAGGAGCACACGGCACTGAGCACGGGCTGCTGAACTTCCATGTCCTTGTTCGTGACACTCTGGGACAGGCTCGGATCAACGGGCCAGAATGATCTGAGCAGGGCAGATGCTGGTTTTATCCACACCTGGGCCAAACAGCACCGTAGGAAAAGTATCACTGGCAGCTGTTCTTGGTTTGGCCATTTTTATGGTGAGGAATACATTTGTATCCCAATTCAGCTTTATTTGACTGTGCAGTTTCTGGGAGCACTAAAATTATTTTCACAAACATAAGAAAATTGTATGACTGTAATTTTAAGTGCACATAAAGCTAAATGTAAACAATCCTTATATTAGATAGGAGTTGCCTGCCTTAAAGAACCTATGACTTTGCACCTATTATTTCACTGATTTTGTATCTTTCAGAGGAAGCAGCACAGTTCATTTGAACGAAGCCCTTCCTTACACTTAAGAGAAAAAACAAGTTGTATGAGAGCTCTGCCAGCTGTGAATGCATGAAGAATTGTACTGCTATGGAAAGTGTACACTATTTAACTACATTTTTAGGAGAAGAGCTAGTATATAAATTCATTAATGAAGGAAAGTACCGGAATTTGAATTTTTCTTGTATAATATCAATTTCCCAATAGGTTTTGTGACTGTATTTTTCCCTGTATGCAGACTTCCCTGGCAGTGACATCTGTGCTGAGTGCTGGATTGGATATCTTGGTCTGGGGAGATGCCTTTAGTTCATGGCACACACAGGTCTCAAGAGGGTGTCCGGGTGTCCCTGTGCTCTGGCACCAGCTGAGGTGTGCAGCACTTCTAGGGCTGCCTCCAGGAGTGATGAGCTCGAGTTAAAGCTGTGCCTTCTGCTGAGCAGCTGCTGCCACCTGACAAGGAACAGCTTGGCCTAATATAATAAACAGAGGCATCTACATTTCTTACTAATCCCAGGGTCTGATAGAATGGTTCTTCATCCTGCTGTGATCACTGAATCACAGGGTTAATTTCTACAAATGTCCCACTTTGTCTGCTTTATCCCTGCCAGCTCCATGAGCCTCGATATCCTGCTGCTCAACTTCCTTGAGAAAAACTGTCCTTTCCTTGGAACAAGGTTCTTCACTAACAGTTTGACTCAAAAGTTGCTCACTGATGTCTCTCTGATTCCCAAGTTATTTCAGATCTACAGCTGCCTTTTAGGGATATACCCTGCTGCTCATTTGATTTCTGAGGGATCTTCTTTTACCATTTTCAGGATTGAGCTAGAAGAAGCAAGTCAAGGTTCAAGGGAAGGACTTGTGTTTCCTACTTCATCCAGGGTCATTTAATTTGAAAAGTTTTAGACTTGGATTTTCAACAGTGAATTGTCTTTGGGCCAGATTTAAAAATCTCTCAACACACTCATGTTTTCAACATGCAAGCTTTTACACTCAGATTAGTCTCTTTCACTGAATGTTAGTAAAAAATTGAATGGGTGATGAGCCCTCCATTTAGTGTTTTTCCTTAATGAAAATTCCATAGTGATGCTGAATAAAGTGCTTGATTTGGATACTCCTGGAAACTCCATGCTTTCTTTCTCCCCTTCCTTCCTTCAATGTATGGAATACCAACATTTATGTCATGAGAGTTTTTCCCCATGTGTTTGTTTGAAGATCATGCATGTAGTAATGTTAAAATCATCTGATATAGAATCATTTTCCCACATACTTAATTTTTGCCTCCAACTGCATCCCACCTAGACATCTTTTTCACCTACTTCCACTCTGATAATTGACCAGTCTTTTCTCTCTTGGATCACTAATTTGTCCAAATAAGACTAAAATGCAATGATCCCTTGAAACATGGTCATCTAGTCACTATAGTTCATATTTCCCCATTTATTAGGTATCAGGACTTAATTCTGACATGTAATAAATAGTATTTCAGCTTGAAGAGGCAGAGGACATGAATTCAATTGAAATCAGTGCATTAATTTTGTCTTCAGATTCTTCATGAACTGTTTCAAGTTTGGATGAACAATTAATGCATCAGTGACTTTAACAGACAGGGAAAAGATGATGATGAGTAAGCAAATAATGGCTTGCTTCAGCACACAGCAGGCTGCAGTTTAAAAAGTGAATTTCATCATGTTTTGGAGGTTTTGAAGAAGAAAAGGGAGAATAAAAATCTTTAAACCTTTGCAAGTCTCCTACATAATTATGCCAGTGTTAATGTGAGAATCTACAGAGTATCCTGCTTAATGATATACGTAGGTGTGGAGGTTTTTTATTCATTCATGGGTATATTTGTGGAAATAATCATAGATAAATGACTTTTTTCTAACCCTTTACAGGAATATTTGCATCTCATGTACATTCATGCTCTAAACTCTATGTGCTGTGGAAAGAACACTAGTGCTTAGATAGCATGGTTTCCTTCCAGAAAACTCTTTTTTCCTATTGATTTGAAACTTGTGCCCTGTTCTGCCTGGGTCAGCACAGCAGTGCCACTCTGTCTCCAGATGGAAGTTGTCTTTCCCTTTCTTCATCCTGTTCTGAAATCACCTTGAATTCCTGCCTCCCACAGCTCTGCCCACTGACAAATAAGTGCAGCACCAGTCCATTGTCTCCATACCTGTGCATTATTTGATGCCATTCTGCAGAACCTGGTGGAGATGTGTGGGCTGTGAAAGTATTCAAGGATTTCTGTATTTTCACACCTGAATATTGTCACAAATTTAATAATGCCTCTTCTGCCTAATGCAAACTGTTTAAATTCATATGAAGTTCAAAAACACACCTATAATTATTATCATAAAAAATTTAATTTTGCCACAATACTTGCTTCAAATGTGCACAATTTCATATTAGAGGTACTGGGCTTCCACCTCGTACTGAAATATTTTAATTCAAAGGATAAACCAAGAGGCTTGAAGAAAAGAATGGACCAGATGAAAGCCTCTCTAAATACCATACAAGTCCAAATGAGCAAAGGAGTTATCAACAGTGAAATTTCTTTATTTTTCAAGTTCAATACTAACTTCTTTCTACTTCTAAAACTTCCTATACTTCTTCCATCTAATCCTACATTTTCAACAAATAATCAACTGCTCAGTTCCAATGTAAACTACAGTTCTATATTAACCTATATAATCCTAAAAGCCTAATCTCAAATTTGAAATAAAAATCCAGAGGTCACTGGTTTTTATGGCTGAAGCAGATGTGTGGTGCCAGGACTCCACTTATTGCTTGTCAAATTCAGATATTCGGCTCTGAATATGGGACAGCTTTTTGTGGAGGTACTGGCACCTGCTCTTCATTTCAGAGTAGCTGGGGCTACCCTGTGAAGGAGAAAGCAAAAGAAAATTAGGGCATGCAAACATTTCTGCAGAGTTTAGAATCTGATGTCCTTTGCTTTAAAAAAGCCTTGAGCCACACTCAGCAGTAACCATGGCCCTGCAGGTCTGGTGCCACACATACCTGCTGTAACTGCTGATAATCTGTCAGGATTCGATGAAGCAGCATCTTCAAAAAGTAAAAAAAAAAAAAAAAAAAGAAGAACGTTTCACTCCAACCATAAAATGCAAACCTATGCAAAACACTAAAAGAGCCCTCAGTTTGACTGTAGAGATTTTCTTCCCTGTGAGCCACCACTCTTCTGGGAGCTTGGCAAAAACCAATCCCCAGCTCCAGCATCCCCCAAGATCTGCAATTAAGCCTCTCAATAGGGAACAGAAGGAGCACATGCTCCAAGACTCTGCTTGGGACACACCTCACCTTACTCTTTGTTCACAGACAGCTCAAACAGGGTGTTTTGGGCAGGGTCTCACAAAAATCAGACCCAGCCCAAGCAGTGTCTGAGCACATATGCCAATGCTGCAGTTTCCCTTTGTCTCACTGAGCAGCTCCAGGGAATCCAAGTCATTGCTGGGATGAAACACACTCCTCACAGTTTTATCTTTCTTTACCTGATAGGCTTCAGACCCTGGAATCAGACTCTTCCATTGCTCATAAAACTGTGTAAAATCTTTGTTGATCTTATCAATCTGAAAATGTAAATTCCTGTATTCCTCATACTCTGCATTGAAGTCATCCTTGTAGTGCTGGCGTTGCTCCAAGGAGACTATGGCAATGTATTTTCTAAAGGAAAAAAATAGATCATTTTTCTGTGAGTGAACTCTAAGAGAACATTCTAATGTGTTCCTATTCCATAAAGCACATGTGTAGTTTTGCACCAACCACGTGGCAAATGTCAAACAGAGACTCCCAAGGTTCGAGTTAGTTGCTCTGGGACTGACTGTTTCTACAGGCAAGTTCTTTGCTTTAAGAGGATGTAGTCAGGTCACTCCAGAAATCTGCCACATTTCTATGACACTTAGTTACTAATAGTTTATATTGTAGAGGTTTCCTTCATTAGCAAGTGAAGCACATTTAGAAAATATTGGCACTTCTTTCAAATATCAAATGACCAACAAAGACCACAACTTCAGGAAGAGAATAAACATTGCTAAGCTATATTATCTTTCTATATAGGAAAAACTTTTAAATATACATTTACTTTTGAGAACCCATCTGAAATACATTTTTGGCAGGAACTGAATTTATGGTTCTGGTTACACAGAGTTGAACTTATGAGCTCCATTGATGTCTGCCTGTCTAACAGCAAAGCAGAGTTCATGATAATATTTGATTCTTCTAGTGGACAGCATTTACAAAACTGAGCCTTGAACTGAGGTGCTTGTAATGCAGCCATTAAAAACAAACTCTGTATAAGTCTGAAAGTGCAACTACAAAACGCAAACCACATCAGCTCCTAACGAGGGTAAAACTCATTAATGCCTGAAGCCTCTGATGGGTGAAAAATTTTCTTCATTCCCTTCTCATTCAAATAAAAATGAGTGAGGTTTACCAAGCTCGTGATACAAATCCAAGAAGAAGTGTCAATGAGAATAACAGACACCACTTCCCAACACTGACACACCAATGCTTCTGCTCCTCCTGGCCTGCACACCAGCTTCTTTTGAATGACAAAAACTCCCTCACACGGGAAAAAATCCTTGTAAACACCCTGAGATTAATTGCTACAAGCATTAAAACATTAACAAGTTGAAATTCAGTACCAGGACAGAGAGCAGCTTGTGCCAGGGATGCATCCCAGGCCAGATGCACCTGACTGCTGTGCTGGTGTGTTCTGAAATCCACAGATGTCTTTCAACATCTGGGGAGGTACTAGAGAAGAAATAGCCTGGACTTCTGGGTTCTGCCCAGTGACATTTCCTGGCAAGAGTCCTTGCACAGGCCTCACTCAGCTGCTCCCCTGCAGGACCACCTTGCCCTCAGCCTTCCCACGGAGCATCCCTGGCTGTATCCAATGTGACCCAGGGCCCTGCAGTGCCTGCTCCAAAGGGCACAGCTGCCCCAGAGCCCCAGGGCTGCAGGAGGCCTGGGTGCCCTTGCCAACATCACTGCTCTGACAGCAGCTGGCAGCCATTCCAGTGTTTGATACCACACACACACAGTTCTGCCTCCCCTCCTGCACTGCAAATACAAGGGGGGGATGCAGCACCACTGCTGCAGCTGACCCTGAGCAACTGCACTGCAGGAAGGGAGGGCCAGCCCAGCCTGAACCCACCTCGGTGTTCATTTCAGCTCTTAGCCGTGCAGGGCCAGCAAAACCTTCTCAACATCATCCTTTCAAAACTGGGAAGAGCTTCACAGGGCACCCACTGCGAGTGGCAAGGCTCAACTGCTCTTTCACTCACCTCAAGTAGTCTGCTTGGGTGTTTGTGGCAGAGCATGTGGAGACAATGGAAGTTTGTTTTCCTTCTCCTGCAGAAAAGCAGAATTTTTGACACTCTTCATCAGGAGATCTTTCAAAAGCCAAAAAATACCCACTGGGTGGTCTTGTAAAAGTCCTTCAGAGCTTTGTTATCACTGAAAATTACTCTGAAAAAAGCTCCAAAAATCAATAATGGGGCACACAGAATTTTCTCTCCAGTGGCCAGTTCTGGGCTGTAGAAAGAAGGCATGGCCACTTTTCTCTACTGCACTACCATGGTGTAAAGCCCAGCTCAGCTTTTCTGTTTTGAATGCATGAGGTGGCATCTCTACAGCCATTCCAGTCATGCAGCAGCAGATGCAGTTTCACAAAAGACAACAGCTTGAGATAGACAGAGGGGGAGAGAGAGTGATGAACATGGAGGTTCTAAAAAGAAATAGAGAAAAAGGCTGGAGTTCTTCTCATGCCATGTTTTATGGCCACTTCCTTGTCCATTCCAGAGGCCCAAAGTTCCCATGAAACAAAGTTTGGATGAAAATTTTCTGCACTCTTGTCAGCAGGAGAGTCACAGTATGTTCAATACAACCTGTAAGAAGAGCTTTGCTGTGAGCATTTCATTTCCAAAAGTGCATTTGCTCTCATGGCTCAGTCAGCACAAAAGCTGCAGCCTAAGCCCCAACTTGAAACACAGTCCAGATTTTTCCTTCACCAGCTGCTCTGAATTTTGTGGCTCCTGAAGAACAATGCTCACATGTTTTTAGACTCAAGCAAGAATCTTTTTCTTGCTGTAGAGACTGTGTGTAAGGAAAAGACACTTGCATCCCTTCCAGCCCGAGATCTAAGAGCAGCTGTGACCATCTGTACCTGTGGGTACTCAAATCTTGGGCAGTATAAAGGTGGTACCTCCAGAGCCATTTGGGGACCCCCACCACTGACAAGACCAAGGGTGAAGATGGACTGGCTGTACCACAGAGAATCCATGTGGTGGTGATGATTTCATACCTAATGTTTCTCTCTTCTCTACACCCCACCTCTCCTTTCTTATTCCTTTCTATCTCTCTGGGTTGCATTTACTGTTAATAACATCTGTACAATTGAAAAGGATCTCACTTGTTGCCTAATTTGGGTAGGAGCTCCTCTGAATAACCAAATCTTTACACCACAGTTCTCCAGGGAGGAGTTAGGAAAAGCAGCATATTAATACCTTCATCGAAATCCAAAGGATGTGACTGCTTCAGCCTTCCCAATTCATTTTTCTCTCCGTTTGAATTGGAGATCTCCATCTGCTCCATGGCAGGCTCTGGGACTCTAGAACTCTGGAACTTGTTGTTCTGGTGCACCTCATGGGTGCAGGGGGAAATGGAGCCAACCCTTGGAGACATGTTCTGATTACAAAGGGCTGTGGAAGGCAGCACCCAGGAGGAAGAGAGACCTCCAGCTGCTGGCTGGACGTGACTGGTGAACTGCTGGTGACCAATTCGCCTCTTCTTGCTCAGCACAGGACTGGTGAAGTCAGAAGCCAGAGGCCGTTTCTGCATCAATAACAAAATAATTAATTCATTAATCTATCATCAGGATCAGGATTTGCTCCCATTTGTAAAATAGCAGCATTTCTGAAGTGCCAATGGTTAAAAACAAATTTTCCTTAAATAAAAAGATCATTCATGCTCTATGTCATTCCTACTTTCTCATCAAGACTTCAAGTTTGTAGCTAAAAGGCTTTGGTAGAAAGACACTCCCTTCAGCAGCTCTATCTAAGGCTTCCCCAAAATGGGGAGGTCCAGTTGTTTTTTTCTAGCTCCCAATTCATGCTTGTACACAGCTCTTGCTGTCACACATACACATGATTTACTAAAGAGTCTGTTTTAGCTGTCTCCCTGTTAAAGACAAGATCAGTGCATCACTGACACAACCCAGGAGTACAGGGTGTGCTGGTTGGTTGTGAATTCTCATCAGGATGATGAAAAAAGACATCAGTCACATGTCAGGATAATCTTGTGCTTTTAGGTGCAGTTGCCTTCACTCCAGCAGCCACTCCACTCTTTAAACTCAAAAGCTGATGGCTGAAATATTCTTTACTTTATACAAGAGACTTTCACAAGTGGTGACTTATGAGCTCTTCCATTTTCTTCAGTTCACTTCCATCTCTCAGCTCCTCCCAAGGACCTTCTCAAAGGTGCTGGCTCACATGGCACAGCACACGGCCACAAGCTCCTCACTCCCACAGCAAAATCCAGGACTGAGGATTGAGTAGAACAGGACAGCCATGCTGTTCCCAGGCAGGGCAAAGGAGGAGAGAAATTAAGGCAGAGAAGGGAGTGAGGGAATATCACACTTCTCTAGATCCTGTGCTGGTCCTTTCACATGGATAGTGTAGATCTGGAGTAAACAATGAGAATGAAAGCAAGAGAGAGGGAAAAGGAAGCCAGAGGGCCCCATCTGCCCCACCCTTTTATGTACAGCAGCCTCTTATGTACAGTAGTCTTTTGTCCCAGTTTTGTCATGCATGCAGAGCCAGCCCTTTGAGTCCTTCTGCAGGGAATGAGTTGAGAGTGGGGACTGAGCTCAAGTCTCCAGGCAGAGCAGAAAGTTGGCTCAGGACAGTGCTGCTGCACCCCTGCAGGATCCTCTCTTCTGATCACAACCTTCCTGCCAAAGCAGTCAGAATGCCTGAGGCACAACATGCTTTGGCCTGGTCACATCACAGCTTTTACACCATCAGCAGAGGGCCAAACCTTAATACACAATAGAGAATGTTAAAAATGCACCAAATACCTGAGCAGGTCTTGCTGGAGCATGTGTCTCAGAAGGTCCTGGAGATGGTGCTTGCCTGGTGCTGGTGGGGTTCTGAGATGGAGTTGATTTGCTGTGAGGGTGGTGAAACATTTCATGTTCCAAGGCCTCAATATCAACAGTCATAGTTCTTTTGTTTCAGGTTATACAGACATTCAGTGTCAGGAGCCAAGGAAACAGCATGAAGCTGATTTGAGGGAGCTTTAGGCTGGATATCAGGAAAACATTCTTGCCCCAGAGAGCGCCCAAGCTCTGGAACAGGCTCTCGTGGCCCCTGGTCACTGTAGCAGGAGCTCAAGAAGCATTTGGACAACAGTCTTGGGCACAGGGTGTGATTCTTGTGGTGTCCTGTGCAGGGCCAGGGAGTTGGACTGCAGGACCCTGATGGGTTGCTGCTGACTCAGCATATTCTAACAAGTGAGGCTTCATCTCCCAGGGTGTTTGTTCTGAAGAGTCTCTTCTCCTTCCTCTAAAGACTGAACTTACCTAGCAAGTATCACCTTCAACTTCTCCCTATCCATTTCAGTGTAGCCAGGCCAATCAGTCTGAAGGGTCTGAAACAGATGTTCCTTCAGACTGAAGGAATTATCCTTTAGATTCAGGTTGGCTACCTACAGGCAGACATTTCAGAAAACAAACCTTTATTATGGTTGCTAAATGCAAACTACAGAAATCCAGCTAGTTCTGAACACCTCTTTGTGTTCACCCAACTGGAACTGAACAATATCCTTTGACACAGAGAGGATTTATTCCTCTATCACATGAGTTTTAAGCTGAATCAAAGTATCACTGATTGGAAACAAGTGAGTATTCATATTTCATAAGTGTTCCTTTCAAAACAACATTTAGTGCCACAATGTGTAAGCAGAGCTGGTCAGGCCCAGTGTCCCTCCCTCTTCATGTGGCAGAGCCAGGGTTCATTCCTGCAGAGTCCTTCTATGAGAAAGTCGTGCTCTTGTCTTGTTCTATTCCTTTGACAGTAAATGAGGTTCATATCTTTCTCAAGACAAATACAAAATCTACTCAAAAAGGTAAAATGAGGTAGTAAAACCTCAAGACCACTGATATGAAGTGTGCTGGTTTAGACTTCATCACCTGACACTGCTGAGAGTTCCTGCTGAGATGGAGACAGGAAAATCTCCATCAATTTGATCGCTATAACACATTAAATAACTCAACAACACACCACCATCATCTCTCAAAATCTGCCCTTTTTCTTTCTTTGAAAACATAATAAACACTGATATTGCTCTGGTGGTCTCTGTTGATGTCTGTCTCTCATTATAAAAAATGCAAAGTAACAAATATACCCAGAATCAAGAATTCATGTCTTAAAACCAGAACTAAGATTGTGTTGGAAAGGGAAGCAAGTATGTGAATCCATTTAAGAAGCAACTCTGTGCATCCAAAACTGTGTCCATCTGAATTATCCCCCCGGACGTTGCTCATAGCAAAAGAGGAAATATTCTGATGATCTATGAATGTTTGCATAATTCAACAACAGCCATGTTGAACAGGAAATATTTTAAAAGGAAAGTTTCTTATTTAAACAGTGGAGGAACAAGTAAAAATTAAGGATAAAAGAACAACGTGGCAGAAGAAAATTGCTGGAGCCAAACTGCACAATCTCACCTGCTGGAGGATCTTGCCAAGGGTTCCCTTGTCCTTTTGCATGACTCCATCTCTCTGCAAGCGGGCAAGTAACTCTGGCTTCTTGTACGTCCTCAGAGCAAGCAAATGAATCACCCTGTCCCTGTAGGGTCGGCGATAAACAGCAGTGCAAGGACTCTCTTCACTCTCTGCTGGCTTCATGGCTGTTTTCTTCTTCTCAGGTGCACAATGTGAAATGTTTGGTTGGGCTCTTATGATGTCTACTTGTTTTCCAAAGGAAACGAAAACAGAAAAAGAAATGTCATAAGGGGAGTTTGGGAGAAGGCAAGCAAGTTGATTTAAAATTATGATGGAATTCTTTGAGACAGAGCTGAACTTGCATATCCTTGTGGATCACTGTGAGGTCAGAATATTCTCTGATTCTGTAACAAAGCCCAATCCCTGACTGGCACTACGTGGAGCATGTTGCAAGGGCACCCTCTACCCTACCAGCAACCAGACCTGTCTCACCTGAGTTCCTCTGTGCCAGGCCAAAGCAAAATTTGCCAGCCCCAGTTCCACAATTGTCTCACTACTGCCACTCTTCAATACCAATTGCTGAATGTGAAGTATTCCCTTAGGATCTATGCAAACTCTCACCAAGAATCACAGAAATCATCATTCACATGTGAAACAGCACATCCCTAATGAGAAATTTGTGGGTTTAATTTTGTCTCTCCAAAAAGACACAACACTGTCACCTTAAAATGCTCTGCACTAAGCTAAGGCAGAGCAAGAGCTGCACTTTCAGTGAGTGACCATCACTGAGCCTCCAATGCAGCCAAGAGTTCAAGGAGAAAGCCATCCTTTCCCAATTGCTGGAATTTATAGGCAAGGGCTTCCCTTGAAATCCAATGCCTGAGTACAACTGAATTGGCCAGAGCTCAGCTGACAAACCAGGTGAGAGTGGTTCCCAAAAAGATCACAAGGTTTGGGCAGCACTCCAGGCTGGGATTTATCTGGTACTAAGGAAGCACATGCTGGAGTGAGCTCCAAGAAGAATTTCAACTGCAAAAGCTGAATTTTGACTCGAACAGGCACCAAAACCCTTTGTGTTTTCCTCAGCTCTAGATGCAATTGTTTGCATAGGTGTGAAATGGAAACAGTTTACCTCAGGTTACTCAGATGTAACAAAATTTGGATTGTGTCCTGAACTCATTATTTAGTCTAGAATGTGCCACCTTGGAGCTCAAACATCGCTACAATGTCTACTGGCATAAGCATACTTTTTAACAAAAACAACCTACTGCCATCCAACTGCTTCATTCTGAAAACAAAATTGGCTGGCAGGGAAGCTAAAAAGGTATTCATCTGAAATTTGCCTGAACTTTTAATGCAATTGAAGTATTCACTTGCAAAGATCGCAAAAGAAATATTCAACAGTCTTCTAGAAATCCCTCAATTTTTTGCTTGTGAGAATGTCACTTGTGACTTGTGCTTGTGAGAGTGTCATTTGCACGAAGTGCTGCCTCAGCACAATTCCACTAATGTTTCTGTTTCAGTCATCAGCAGTGGCAGAGCTTAGGACAGGGACTGGGCATGAAGGGGAACTGGGAGTCACCTGAACTTTGCATCCTTTTATGTCAGCTTCATGAATGAGTTTGCTCTAAGAGCATCCGTGCATTTATAAAAGAATGGGAACAAATCACGTAAGGTGCCAAACACATCAACTTGGATTATTATGCAGCTTTTCATTGCTTGTTTAGCCTACATTTTCTCCTGGTTACTGAATTTAAATAACTTTGCAATTAATTGTTTAATTAATCATAGGCAGTGTGTTCATCTTAACCATTGTAATTTTCTGCCTTACAAAGCAAGTAGCTAGGTGTCTTTTGGCAATCTATTGTCAGAGCTGGATTGTTAGATCCCCAAAGTTTTTCATTTTTCTAAACTAACCCTGATAACATTCGATAAACAAAGCCTGAAGGCTTCAAAATCTGGATACCTTGAATCTAAACTTCAAGCCCTCCAAGAACACATTGGAATGGCCAGAACATAAAGAAGAAACTAATAAAGACATTTCAGCCTCACAGGTCAAAAGAACTTTTGTGGGGAAAAAAACTAAAAACAGACTGAAAAAAAGGGACTAATTTGCATGAGAAGGGAGAAATCAACATCCAATACAAGAGAGAACAATAAGTAGTAAATGAGGAGTGTGTATCATTTAGAACCAATGGACAGGAATTTCTATGTTTACTGAAAATATATCAGTAAGTGTAAATGCTTAGAAAGTGGCATGTATGTGGCTGGAGCTCTCCCCTATGCACCAGAGCTGGCAATAAAATAATGTCTACTTCCAATACTAAAAAAATAACTGCTCCTGGGTTTCATTTATCCTTACATTCTTGGTGACCCTGGTCTAAATATGGAACAATGAGGAGTGCACTCATTTTGAGCAAGAGCCATTCCCAGAGCATGAATTGAGTGGTGTCAGAGCAGGGGGAATCTCCCCCTTGCACTGGCAGCTCCTCAGTGTCATCCCTGGGAGTCGCTTCCCCCGGGGCTGCCTCAAAGGGGCCGTGGGGCACCAGTGGGGCCCAGCCCTGCCCAGCTGGTCCCGCAGGGTCAGCAGCACCTGGCACCAGCACCATGGCCAAGCCCTGACCCAGAGCCGACCCCAGAGCCCGGCACAGCCCCTCAGCTGCTGGTGCTGCCCCTCTGGGTCCCCCTGAGGGGCATGGCAGCGGCCGTGGGGGCTCTGCGGGATGCAGTGCGGGCTGGGCCCTGCGGAGCACAGTGGATCGTGCCCAGGCCCGCAGCTCCGCCATCCCGCCCTGCCTCGGCTGATCCGCTGCCACACACACACTGATCCTGCAGCAACATCTGCAACATGGGCAATATGTGCTAGGAAAATATGTGTTCTTTGTTGTTTGGCCTTTCTGGCTTTCAAGGCTCATTAACAGAAACAGACATTTTCTCCATGAAACAAGAAGCAGCCAACAAGCTCCAAGCGATGGCCTGGCCTTGGAAAGGCAGGTTACTTGTTGGCTGAATTGCCTTATTCATGTGTGGGGCTTGATAGGCTTCAGTGGCCTCAGACCTAGGGGAGGTTAGCAAGGCTTGGGAAGGTGAATGCACCTTGAATGGTGGACACAAAGAATTCAGAATTGCACAAGGACATTTGGCAAAACCCCAAAGACAAGACCCAAATGAATAAAGCCAATGCAGCAACTGTGTTGAATCAGCTCTGTTGGGTAAAATGTCATTCCAGCAGGGGCAGACCATGGCCACCCACTCAAGAAATTTTTCTCTAAGTAGAAGAGAGAGACTGAGCATGCAGAGTAATTAGCATGAGAAGAAAGAAGATCTGTACCCAACAGCAGACAGAATGCTGATTATGAAGAGAATACCGTAACCTACAGTCAATGAACGTGAATAGCTTTGCTGGCTAAAACATATAAATACTGAAACATTCTGGTGTTTCTGGTGCTGACTTTGTGAATTGATCACTGAGCCCCCCCTTTCTGCACAGAACTGTAAATATTTACCTCCACTCAGGTGTGGATCAGCCTCTTGAGCAGCAGGTGTGAGTTCCAACCAGTGTGGAGCAGCACTCGCTAAAGGCTCTGACACCTCCGCTCTCGCTGCAGCCGCGGAAGGGTCTGACCGGTCCTGCCTGTGCTGGTGACAATGGCCATGTGTCCTTGGAAACGGGGAGTTCCATGTTCCAGGCTGGGTGGGATGTCACTGAGGAGCCAGATGGACACACCCAGGACAGATGGAATTCCCAATGGGCACACCTGGGCATGCCCTGCCCTGTCCCATGACTGACTCAGCTCATTTCCAATGCAGGAAGGGGCACTCCGGCAACCCCAGTTGCTGCAGCTGTGCAAACCAGGGCTGATTAAGTGTTTCTGCACAAAAGTGCTGTACTTGGCTGCCTCCAAGGTGAAGGTGCAGCTTAACACCTCTCACTAGGGCAGCAAGGTGCAGCCCTCCCAGCACTGGTCGATCCTGTGAATTTATGCAAAGCAGCCCAAGCTTCCCTACAGCAAACACAAAATAGCCTGGGAAGTTCTCCTGAGTCACAAAGCAGGAGAAATTCCCCTGGTGGGTCGATCCTGCTGTTGGCTGGTCAGTCTGTGACATCTTGTTATTGAGAAACATTAAAACATAAAAGAACACACTTTTGAGTCAATATTAATAGAGGAGGTAATATCAATTCTGGCCTCTAACTGGAAAACTCCAGGGGCAGATATGGAAAGATGACAACCCCACATAGGGTGAAAGTGCTTTTATAAGTCTGGAAAATTAGCATGATTGACAAGAATTCCCAAGGAGAAGCACAATAATGAGGAAATTTCCTCCATTTCTTTCCACCTCTTCTGGAGCCCCTCTTGCTACTAGCTGTACTAGCTGTACAGGCTATACCTACTTTATGAGAAAGTACCTTGAGAACATGTTTTAACCCTGGTTCACAGAGGAGCTAACATAGGATAGGAGCCTTTGGGATGTGTTTTGTCCTTCTGCCTATCAGGAGAGGAAAAGTACTGAAGTTACCCCGGAACTATGTAACCATACAACAGTAGTGTACAAATCTATGAATACATATGAAGGGAAAAAATAGCAAAAACTATTTGGGCATCAGAAGGAGATACTTCCCCATTCCTAATCATACCAAAACCACTATTAATGGAACTTTCCATTTGAAAAAAAAAATGCTCAAAGGCAACGTAGCATTTATTCACAGGATTACAAGGAAGGGAACCTCCCAATGGAGTTGAGGTTTGATACAGTTTTTATTCTGAGACCCACTCAGAACTTGAACTAGAGTGTCATCCTGAAATGATCATCACCACCTCTTGAACTGCCTCCATGGATTCACTGCAGGGATCAGAGATGCCAGTCTGGAGAGAGGCTCAGCTGGCTTCAAATATGGATGCTGCCCAAAGGGAAAATAACAACAACAAAGGAACAATTACTTTGAAAACTCAGTGCCTCACAGGATCAAGAGGGATTCTTTGGGTTCCAGAAACAGGCAGATAAAGGACTGACAGGACCATCTGCACCTCTGCCTTCATGACCTTGCTATCACAGGCCAATACAGCCCACAGTCCCACTAGTCCATTCAAGGTGTCTTCAGCAGCAGCAGCAGCAGGAGTGGCACAGCTCCAAAAGCATCAGGCAGCAGTTCCCATTCCCTGTGTGTGCATGGCAGCGGGGCCAGCACTGCCGGGGCCAGGGCGAGTGGAGAGCAGGGGCAGCACCGACCCCGACGAGCCACTGCTCTGACACTGCCAGCGGGACCCCACTGGGACCAGGGGCGGGAGGTGCCCCCGAGCACTGAGATGGTTTTGGCAGCGCAGCAAGGCAGCTCAGGTGCCTGCCTGAGCCTTGAGTGGGCAGCAGCCAGCTCTGCCAGCAGCACCACATGGCCAGAGAGCTGCTGTGCTTCAGACTCACAGCCACGGCCACCCAGCAGGACAATTCCCATGTCACAGCTTCAGAGAGCTTTCCTCTTACCCTGGTGGATCCCAGGGAAAACTTTTGGACATTGTGACAGAGAATCTGCTTGTCCAAGATACTGATGACTCCACTCACAAGGAACTCAGCACAAGCAGAGCCTGAGCAATCCCTGTGGGAACAGCTGAGGATTCCATTGCAGCTGAGGGGACAGGATCACTGCCTGGGAAAGGACAATTCCAGGGAAGTACTAAGGCCTCAACAACAAGCCCTAAGCCAAAGCTGACTTCCAGATTAACCTTCCAACCAAATATTATATTTATATTCACTCATTAACAAAATATGCATGATCATTACCAGTATATGTATGAATCTCCTTTTAGTGAAAGAGGTGTTTACCTTTCTACATTTAGAAACCGGACAAGTCCACAGAACTAGATATCTCTATCTGGTTGTGTTTGAAGTTATATGGTGAAAGTAAACTCTCTTAGTATCTCCCTGAGCCCTGGATTAGAGGAGAATGAAACCAGATGTTCCCACACTAGAAGTTATGGTGACTTGTTTATTCAAGGGTGTAAAATCTGGGCCCTCTCACAGCAAAGTTGATGGCTTTGCCTCTGGGTTGGCAAATTACAAAGGAATTTCCATTTTCTGGGAGTGCCTCTCCAATCCTTTGCTGTGACAGGGGCTCCCCAGGTGATGTGTCTGGACAATGGCCAAGTATTTGGGTAATTGGTGTTGTATCTTTCTTAGTCCCTACAGGCCATTTTTGTAGTAATAATGCAGTGCATTGCACAGGTTATCCTTTTGTATTTCTTTGCTGCATTCACTTCAGTAAATGACAATCTGTAAATGGGTGTGGGTGCCTTGGTGCTGACCCTGACTGCTGGCAAAAGAGCAACCCATTCCCTTCAGAGTTGGACGTGGTGGAGGCACAAAATTGTGGCCGGGGCTGAGGCAGCCACACACAAGATGGCGGCAGAGAAGAGGTCGAAGCTGCGGCTGGTGCAGAGTCTCCAGAGGCAGATGCTCCCTGGCCTTTCTTCTTCTGTTCTTTTCTTCTTCATCTTCTACTTCTCTCATGTGCTGGTAGTGGTGATGATGGTGGTGGAGGAGGAGGACAGAGCAAAGAGAGAGGAGTGAGAGAGAGAGCTCTGGATCCAATACACGGATTTTTATTGACAAATTACCCAATGAGCCAAAACCGTGAACCTGACGAATTTCTCCTAAACCTATTTGAATTCCGTAATACTAAAGTCTACATATAACTTGTGCATAAGGCCTATCTGTTCTATGTGAAGAATATATAAAATATTCCTACTGTAATTTTATTTTGTCTAGAACTAAGTTTTAATGTCGCAATGCAGCCACTATTTTATAGGAGATTCCACAGCTTTTACTTTTTATGGTATTTAAAACATATTTCTATGTACTTCACACTAAGATTTAAACTTCTATTTCATATCTATGCTACTTAATATTTGCAATTCCTTATACTAAAACTTAGACCTCTATTTAATGTCTGTGTGGTTTCTTGTATTTTAACTTCTCAAAATATTTTAAATTTAATTCTTGCTTACTGTTCTCTCTTGGAGGGAATTAGAGAGGCTTCTCTGTTCCACTCTCCAGCAACCAGGAATGGGGACAAGGACAGAGAGTGGGGACTGGGAAAGGGACATTGGAATGCAAATGAAAACGGGAACAGGGAATGGTAATATGGGAACACAACAGGGAATATGGAAATAGAAATTGCGGAGAAAATATGGGATGGAGATTTAGAATATGGGACAGGGAACAGACATGGAGATAGGGCAGAAGGATTGGGAATGGGAATATGGGAAGGGGACTGGAAATATAGAAATGGAAATATGGGAATGGGACTGGGATCAGGAATACTAGAAGAGGAACAGGACAGGGAATATGTGAATGGTAACCAGGCAGAGAATACAGGACAGGGAATGATACCGGGAATGAGATCTGAACTGGGACAGGGGCAGGAGTGGTGTGAGACAGGAATGGGCTGGGGGAAGGGCAGTGACAGTGGGGAGAGGAGGATCCTGGACAGGGGACAGCGGGAGCCGGGTCAGGGGGAAACGGGGAGGGTGTCAGGGCAGGGGGTCCTTGATCAGCTGCCCCAGAACCTCCGTCAGCATCTCCCAGTGCAGCCAGAGCCGCTGGGCCTGGGGTGCCCAAAGCCCTGAGACACCCCCAAGGAAACCTGAAGTGCCTGGAACACAGGGTCCCCCACATCCTCTGGAAGATCCCCCTGTGTCTGCAGGCATGTCTTAGTTCAATGTCTCCATTCTTACCCCAGTACTGGATGTCTGGGAAGGACAAAGAGAAATGCAAAGAAAATCCAGGCCACAGGGAGCCAGCACGAAGCTCTTCCTACACTCAGGGCACTCACAGGGCTTCTCTCAGTGGAGACTCCGTTGGTGTTGGGTCAAGGTAAATCTTCTGGAAGAAGCTCTTCCCACACTCGGGACACTCATACGGTCTCTCCCCAGTGTGGATGAGCCGGTGCCTGATGAGGTTGGAGTTTCTCTTGAATCCCTTCCCGCAGTCACGGCAGCAGAAGGGCCTCTCATCCCAGTGAGAGCGATAGTGCTTCAGAAGGCTGGAGCTGCTCTCAAACCTCTTCCTGCATTTATCACACTTGTAGGGTCTTTCCCCCGTGTGGATGAGTCGGTGCCTGACGAGGCTGGAGTTTAGATAGAAGCTCTTCCCACAGTCGAGGCAGCAGAAGGGCCTCTCCCCTGTGTGAATGCGATAGTGCTGGAGGAGATGGAAGCTCCTCTGAAACCTCTTCCTGCATTTATCACACTCATAGGGCCTCTCCCCAGTGTGGCTCTTCTGGTGAGCAGTCAGGTTTGAGCTGTCTCTGAATCTCTTCCCACACTCCCCACACTCGTAGGGCCGTTCCCACGCGTGGATTCTCCGGTGTCTGATCAAATTGGATCTTCTCCTGAAGCCCTTCCCACATTCCGAGCACTTGTGGGGCTTCTCCCCATGGTGAAGCTGCTCACGCAGCCCCAGCTCCGAGCTCCGGCCGCCTCCCCGGCCCGGGCTGGCTCTTTCCTGCTGGGATCCCCGGGCTGTGCGTTTGCAGCCCCTCCTGCTGCGGGATCTGCGGGGCTTTTCCTCCCCGTTGCATTCCTGCGCCGTGGAGCCGCTGCAAACGGCCTCTTGCCCGAGGCTGTGCCGCGGGGATTTGTCCTCCCTGCTGTCCGTGCTCAGCTCCTTGTCTGGGGGAGGAAGGACAAGGACAGGATGGGATTTGCCTCCGTGCCAGAGGGAAGGGCAAGGAGATCCCCCCAGGGCTGTGCTGCAGCCGGGGCCGTGCTGGGCTGGGAGATGGAGCAGGACACAGGGGGAAAGGGGCACTGACTTCCTCCTCACCTGCCTGCGGCTCCCGGGCCATCCTCCTTGTCCTCATAGCCTCCTCCTTGGTGCCAAGGTTTGGGAAATCTTGGTTTGGGGGGAAAACAAGGGCTGAGCACGTTGGGTTTGATGGTGGCGCTGCCCAAGGGCAGCTGGAGCAGTCAGCGCCCCTTTCAGCCTCGGGGGCCCGGAGCCCGCTCAGCACCAACCTCCCGCACCCCTCCAGGCTGCCGGGGGTCCCCAGAGCCGAGGAGCCACCAAGATCCTGCCAGGGCCATTTCCGGCTTGGCTTTGGGCTCCTGCAAGATCCAAACATCCCCTGGACCGCAAAATAAAACCCTCCCGGAGCTCCCAATGATGGATTTGGGGCGAGCTCCCCCTCCCTGCTCACCTGCGGGATTTTGGGAGGCGATTCTGCCGGACTCGGGGAAGCTGCGGCCTCAGCGACCAGGCGGGAGAAGCGAGTGGTTCCAAAATCGCTCCTCCTCTTCCTGCCGCTCCTCCTGTGTCCCTCCTCTTCCTCCCGCTGCTTCTCTTCTGTCTCTTCCCGCTCCTCCTCTTCCTCCCGCTCCTCCTCCTCTCCCAGCGCAGCCAGAGCCGCTGGAACTGGGGTGCCCAACGCCCTGAGCAACCCCCAGGTCCCTCCCAGGACCCCTCAAATCCCTGGAACCGAGCGTCCCCCGCATCCCCTGGAAGATCCCCCGTGTCCCCAAGCAGGTCGTTATTTAATCTCTATTTTTACCCTGGTTTTGGGTGTTTGGGAAGGATAAAGAGAAATGCAGAGAAAATCCAGGCCACGGGGAGGGTGTGCAGCCCCCAGCCAGGTGTCTTCCCAACACGGATCAGCAGCACCAGGGCTCAGGGGGGCTCTGCCCACCGGGGGTCCCTGGGGATCATCCAGCGCGGATCCTGCCATGGGGATGGAGCTGCAGCAGGGCACTGTCTTGGTTTGACAGACAGGTGTCTGCTGAGGAGCTCTGGAGCTTCTCTTGAAATGGAAAATGTAAACTCCCTCCCTCTAAATTAATATGACTTGGAAATTAAGGAGCTCCCTGGCAAAGGTATAGGATTTAAAACAGCAGTTTTTCACTGGGAAAATGAAAATAAAAGTATAGTAATATAAGGACCAAAACACTGGCAAGGTCAGAATGCAGCCTGTAACCCTGTTGCTCAGGGTGTTGGTTACAGTCTGAATAATGGTACCTGTAGTTTTCTTGGAGGGACAGATGTGGTTTTGTTGAAGCAATGATTTTGGAGAAGGTTGTAGTTACTTTTTTAACATCTGGTGGTCATGAAGATAGGCCTGGTCTTCTTCTGGGAATTTAGTGGGAAAGGCTGCTCTGATGTTTCAAATTTCAGATTTTATTTAGTCTGGAAATACTTGGCTTTTCTCCTTGGCTGGGGCATCTCCCATAAGGTATAACTCCTTGTGGGGAGGAGTTCTGAGGGATGGGTCATGGCAGAGATAAGGAGCCCTGCTCCACCTGGTTTCAGCAGATGCTGATAGAATGTATACTTCTGCTTGCATCTTGCATTGCAACTTAAGACATGATCTACTCCTTATTCTATTACCATCTGCATCCTACCTTAATTAATACCTTCTTTCAACTCTGCTATATATTTTTATCCACAGTGAAACTTTACACACAGTTCTCACTTAAGATTAGGTTTTTCTGTGGTACTCAATGGGTTTCTTTATCTTTCTGCATTACCTACTAAGTGTAACTAGGTTTTTGAGCAAAAACAATTGTACGGATTGGTTTGCCTTTGCTTGAGGTGGGCCTAATCTAAACAGTCTTAAAATACCTTTTATGTGTACTACAGGGACTTTATCCCCATGCACTGTGTGCAAGGCTTCAGACTGGGCAGGACTTGCTTGAGTGATGGACTCTCAGGTGTTGACTATTTAGGTGGCTTCTGTTATGTTCATTTCTCAATTTTTGGATGTTTCCCTGCCAAGTGCCTTTAGGGTAGTTTCAAGTAGTCTGTTGTACAGTTCAACTTTCCTGGCAGCTGGTGTGTGATAAGGGATATGATCTATTTATTCAATATCCTGGTTTTTGGCTGAGGTGTTTCTAAGGCTGTTCTTGAAATGGGTCCTGTTGTCTGATGATTCCCTCCGGGGTGCTGTGTCTTTATAGGACTTGCTTTTTTGGGCTTCAGACGGTGTTTTGAGTAGTAGTGTGAGGTACAGGGTGGGTTTCTAATGATCTAGTGGTGGCTTCTACAATTGTGATCACGTAGCACTTGCCTTGGGGGGTTTGAGGCAGTGTGATGTAGTTCATTTGCTGGGCTTCTTTATACTTATATTTGGAATACTGCCCCCCATATTAGAGAGGCTTTATGGGCTTGGCTTGCTTGATTTTAGCACCTGTCTTACAGTTATGAATAACTTGAGAAATGCAATTTATAGTTAAACCTGCTTTTCAGTTTTGTGCCTACTTATAGGTGGCATTTTTGCCTTGATGGCTTGAGGCAGTATGAGCCTATTGAGCTAGGAACAACTCTCCCTTATGTTGCTAATTTAAATTTATTTGTGACATCTCTATTTTTGCAGCTCGATCTACTTGCTCCTTGTTTCAGTGTTCTTTATTAGCCTGACTTTTGGGGTCATGGTCGTCTACATGATGGACTTTTACAGATAGTTTGTCTGAGTGGCAATGTTTTTGCATTCATCAGCAGCCTCAATTGGTTTTCCTTTATGTTGCTAACTGGCCTTTTTTTACCTTTCTAGCTCACTCCACAGAGCATTGGTTACTATTTATGATTCAGTATAAGGGTAGAGCTTTGGCCAGTTCTCTGTTTCAGCAGTGTCCAGGGCCAGCTGAATGGCTTTGAGTTCAGCAAGTGCACTTGATTCACCTTCTCCTTCAGTAGCCTGTGTGACTCGTCGTGTGGGGCTCCCTGCGGCCACTTTCCACTTCTGGTTCATCTCAACCATGAGACAGAAACTGTCAGTGACAAGAGCACAGCGTGTTTCTTGTGCTGGCAGTTGGTTGTATGGCTGTCTGCATTTCTTCTCCCATTTGTTTTCTGTGCTTGTTTGGTATCACTGCTGAACGTTGCCAATAAGGAAACTGGTGTGTAAGAGTTGAGGAATCAGCTTTTGAAATTGTAAAACTGATCTGTAGGCTTTTTTCCTCTTGGATTTGTAAAATTTGGTACATCATCAAAGTTAAGATTCTTCAGAAAATAGCAAGATTGTCCTCTTTCCAGGGAGGCATCTGTACTTTGACAGAGGTGCTTGATGCATCTTGCTGTAAAGGAGCAAGATGCAGAGTAAGTCAGAGAGAAGTCGTTTAAGCTGGTAATACACATGGTTGTTTAGTGGAAATAAAATAACTAAGGTTTTGTCTTGAAAGAAAGTGAAATCTAATCCAATTGTGAGGGTCATGAGGATAAATACAAAGGACTAAATACAAATGAAGAGCAGAAAGATATGAAACAGGGCTGGGCCTCACTGCCATAGCCCAGGCAGCCCCTGGATGTATTTGCCTGCCTGAATCCATCCCTTGCCCGGGCCCCAGGTTGGGCCGCTCTGGGGAATCTCTCACAGCATTCCTGGGATGATGCTGTTCCTTCCCTGGTGCCCCAGGGTCCTGCAAGCCCCTTTTGGAGCCACCCAGACACCTCCTGGAGCCTTTAGGGACCCCCCCAGCAGAGCACAGACAGGGATTGACTTGACTCTTCCTTGGAAGATGGAGGCAGGAGAATACTGCCCACCATCTTCTTTCCAGCTGCCCTCCATTTGCACTCCTGCAAATGCTGCTGCTGCACTCAGGCTCTCCATTGCAGGCAGTCTGGAGCTCCTGATCAAATCCATCCCTCTGTGTCCCCTCTTGGATGGAATATCAAGCAAACAACATAGGATGTGCAGAGAACATGAACTTTATTAACTTTACTACTCTAAAAGTCTACAATATAGGGGGAGTAGAAGACTATGGGGTAACAACCTTATGCCTAAATTACTTAAACACTTAGAACCAGAACACTAAGGGGAAGGTCAGCTTCTTGTGGAAAAGGTGGTGGGGGTTGCTACAGGTAAGGATGGGGGGTCTCTAAAGCCTACGATGGGGAATGTCGCCGTGCCCGGGCTGGCACGGGTCACCCATTCCCTGCAGTGCTCTGCACGCGGTGCTGGAGCTGGAGGTCAGCGCTGGGCGAGATTTAGGATCTCCTGCTCCTCCTCCTCCGGCTGGCCCCCTGTGCTGCTCTGCTGTTCTGGGCCCTCTGCTGGGAGCAGCGTTGCAGGCACTGCTGCAGCAGGGTGCGGTTGTTCCTCAGCAGCTGGACCAGCTCTGAGGAACAACCTTGTCCTGGGCTGCTGCTGCGGGGCCTCTGGCGCCGATTCTGCAAGGCAAAGCACAGGGATCCCGATGGAAGGGGCAGAGGGGCAGAGCAGGGCCCCTCTCTGGGCTGCCTTTGGCCTCTGAGCAAGAGAGCCAGGCCTGGCCAGGCTGCAGCAAGCAGAGCTCTGGCTGCCTCTGCCTGGGGCTGTCCCTGAGCTCAGCCCTGGCCTGATTCCCAGCCAGAGGCTCAGCTCCACTCTGCCATGGGGCCTTGGCCAAAGGGCTGCCCAAGAGGTCCAAGCCCATCCTTCCTGCCTGACCCCCCATCCCTCACCCTTCTCCAGCGTCTCCAGCGCCCTCGGTAGCGATGCCATCCCAGGACAGTGCCTGTGGCCAGCAGCTGCACCAGCAGGCATGTCCAGGACTGCCACGATATGTCCACACATGAGGTGGTCGGCTCAGGGTCCCTGTCCTGCAGCTCCAGCTCCTCGAGATACAGGCCCGTGCCCGGCCCAGGATGGCTGGATGGGTCGGGACGATGGCCCAGGAGCAGCAGCAGGTAAAAGTGCAGGATCCAGGGGACCGGGTCGGCCATGGTGCTCTGGGGAAGCTGCCACCACCACACACGCTCTGGACGTCTGTCCTCGCCGAGGTCAGCCCAGGCTGTGGGGCACAGCGGTGGCTGGGGACAGTTGCCAGGCACCATGCTGCCCCAGAGGCTGTGATGTCACAGAATCCAAGCACTGGCTTGGAAGAGTTCTGGGAGATCAACTCCAGCCTGTGATCCATGGTTACCATGGCAAGCAGATCTGAGCCTGGAGTGCTATGGCCAGGCTTACCTTGAACACCTACTGCAACGGTGACTGCACCAGTGCCCCCTGGGGCACACCATTCCCATATCTCATGCCCCTTTCTGGGCAGCAGTTCTTCCTAATGTCCAGTGTACACCTCTCTTGGCACAGCTTCAAACCCTTTCTTGTCCTTGCCCATCTCTGAGACGGCTGGCACTGCCTTGGTGTTGTTGCAGTATGTTTCAGTAAAATAGAAATATAAAATTAGTAGTAGTTTTCCTAAGGACTGATCAAGTAGCTTAGGCCCTGAGTTGGCAAGAGTGAGGGGTATTCAGTTAAGTAAATTTATGTGTGTACCGAAGTAGAACTTGCTGAAACAGTAAAAATGTTACTCTCTTAAATAGTGCATTGTTTATCTACATGATGTATGTGACTTGTTGCGGGGGTGCAGAGCCGCTCGTGGAGGAATAGAGAGGGGATCAGCCAGACAATCAATGTGATTGATAAAGCATAATCCAACTTTATTGGGAGCATCAGACAGTTTTATAGCCCAACATAGCATAAATCAGCATTATTCATATTAGTACAATCTTATTGGTTTTTACTATGTACGCCTTCTCTTATTATTGGTTATTGCAAGTGTGAGATAATCACGCCTACTGAATTTCTAGCCAAAAAGCATACGTGCTATCCCGCTGCTCCTACTTCCCTTATTCTTATTGCTATATAGTATCCATCCCAGGGTTATACCTCGCTTGCTATGTGCTTCCCTGGAAGTTAAGGCCTTGAGTGAACAATGGGCATATGTATTACTTATCGACTAACTCTGCAAATTATGCTAGCTGCATTGCTTTTGCAAAAGTCTCTTAAAAGCAAACACTGCTGCTCAGCAAAATCTGCTTAAGAGCAAGGCCTAGCTACTACTTAGCAGGAGCTGCTCTCCTGCAACAAGGCCTCAGCTGAGCCATATCCACAGTTGTGTCCATGGCTTTCTAACCAATTCTCAACAAATGAACACTAAACAATGGATTTCTCTGGCTTCAGACTCTATAACTATTGGAAAAAAACGAGTAAAACTCACATATCAGGGAATGATTGCATCTGCACATCCCGTCGACCTGTAGATGTTGCAATTTCTGTCACACTTCCCGGGAAGGATCAAGCAGTGCCTTGACTCTCTAATGCTAAAGACATCAAGTAAAAAGCAGGATCTGGAGGGGGAACATGTCAATCATCCAACAGCTGCTCTGGAAGAGCATCAGTTCCTGGAAGCCAGGAGACGAGCTTTAGAAATGCCATGAGGCGGCGTTTTAGAGACCGCATGGCAAATGCCGCATGGTCTCTAACTTTGTTCATTAATAAAATCACTTTTACAGGACTCCTCTGTCTCCTTTGGGCACACAAACCTCTGGTCATGTGAATTTTCCCGCACAGTGCCAGGGCCTCTCTCAAACATCCCTTGCCCGGCTCGACCTCCTGCCGGGGCTGCAGGAGGCTCCCGGCTCCACCCCGCACTCACCCCCAGCTCCCACTGCCCTCAGCTCCCGCTCACCCCAAGCTCCCGGTGGTTCAGGGCAGCAGCGGCTCCTTGGCCCGATGCCCGAGCCGGGCCCAGCGCCGGAGCCACTCCTCAGACGAGGGTTCTGAGAAATGGCGAAGCGCGGGAAAGGAACGGGAGTCCATGAGGTGCACAGAGCCCGCCCCTCGCTGCGATTGGCTGATTCTGCCGTCACTCCTCCTCCTCGCGTGCTGATTGAGCAAAACCGGGACAAGCCCGGCCCCGATCGGGATCACCGTCAGGATGCTCCTGCCGCAGCAAAGGCGCCATTTCTAGAGCGCCTGTGGGGCCCGGGAGTGGTGACAGCGGCCGGAGCCCGTGAGGCGGCGGCGGAGCTCGGAGGCGGCCCCAGTGCCCTGGGAGCCGTGTTCGGTTCCTCGGTGGCTTGGAGCTCGCTGCGGGCGGAGGGTGCGGCCGGGGGCTCCAGTAGGTTCATTGTGCCGTGCCCGGCCAGCGTTCCCCCCGGGCTGAGGGCGCTGCGGGAGCGGCTGCCCGTGGTCTCCTTCCCGCCACGGCCTCGGGGGTAGCACAGAGGTGGCGGTACCGTCCCCGAGATGCTGCGCTGGGGCCTCCTCCGAGTTTCGCCGCCGCCTCACCGGGCTCCGGCCACTGCCGCTGTCCCGGGCCCGCACAGACGCTACAGCAATGGCGCCTTTGCTGCACCAGGGGTGCCCTGGGGACAGCACCAGCCCCTGGCTTGTCCCAATCAATTGGGTCTGCCCAATCAGCGCAGACAACTCAGAGTGACAGCACAATCAGCCAATCGCAGCGAGGGGCGGGCTCTGTGCACCTCATGGACTCGAGCTCGACCACGAACAGCCCTGGAAATGGGGAAAAAAACGAGAATTGGGGAAATGACAAAAAATGGTAAAAAATAACCGAGCGGAGAAGAGACTTGAAAAATGACAAAATCGGGAAAATTGCAAAAAATGGTAAAAATGAAAAATGGCAAAAATGGGAAAACTGTAAAAAATGATAAAAATTGGAAAATTGGAAAAATGGTAAAAAATTATAAAAATGGGAATATTGCAAAAAATGATAAAAATGGGAAAATTTTTTAAAATGGTAAAAATGGGGAATTGGGGGAAAAATATAAAAAACTATAAATCGGGAATTGGGGGAAAAAATGATAAAAAATGAGAAAATTGTAATAAATTATAAAAATGGGAAAATTGTAAAAATGATAAAAATTCTGAAATTGCAAAAAAATGATAAAAATGGGGAAATTGTAAAGAATTTATGAAAATGAGAAAATTAAAAAAATTATAAAAATGGGAAAATTGAAAAAAATTTTAAAAATGGGAACATTGTAAAATACTGTAAACTAGGAATTGGGGAAAATGATAAAATATTATTAAATATTATAAATATTATACATTGGGGAAGCGATAAAAAATGATAAACTGGGAATTGGAGAAAATTTATAAAAAAATTATAAATTGGGAAAATTATAAAAAGTTATAAAACAGGAATTGAGGGAAAAATATTTAAAAAATGTATTTTGGGTGACTTCAGGTGATTTTGGCTGGTTTTGGGCTGGTTTTGGCAGTTTTTTGGGTGGTTTTGGGCTGATTTTGGGGTATTTGGGGTGTTTTTGGCTGGTTTGGGGTGTTTTTGGTCATTTTTGGGGTGATTTTGGCCGTTTTGGGGTGGTTTGGGGTGTTTTTGTCACCTTTTGGCAGCCCCGGGCTGAGGCTCAGCAGGGTCAGCAGATTCTCGATGTCGCTGCCGATGCTGCGAGCGACACCCGGGTACTGGGGGGACCCAAAATCACCCCAAAATCACCCCAAAATCACACCCCAGACCCCAAAATCATACCCCAGACCCCAAAATTACCCCAGAGAACCCAAAATTACCCCAAAATCACACCCCAAACCCCAAAATTACCCCACAGACCCCAAAATTACACCATAGACCCCAAAATTACACCATAGATCCCAGAATTATCCCAGAGACCCCAAAATTACCCCACAGACCCCAAAATTCTGCAACAATTTCAAAATCCCAGTCTGAATTCTCCAAATTCCAATCCAATCCTCAAAAAATCCCAGCAAAAATTCCTAAAAATTCCAGCCCAAATTCCCCAAATTACCACACAGACCCCAAAATTCTGCAACAATTCCCAAAATTCCAACTCAAATCGCAAACTCCCAGCTTGAATTCCCAAAATTCTGCCCCAATTCCAAAAAATCCCAGAACAAATTCCCAAAATTCTGCCCCAGTCCCCAAACTCTCATGCCAAATCCCAAAATTTTCACCCAAATCCCCACAAAATCCCCCAATTCCTGTTTTCCCCAAATTCCTATTCCATTTTTCCCAAATTCGCCCCAAATCCCCATTTTCTCCAAAAAGTTCCATTTCCCCCCCAAATTCCCTTCAAATTCCCAATTTTCTGGGGTTTTTTTTCCCCAAATTCCCATTTTCACCCCATTTTCCCCCCCAAAATTCCCATTTTCTCCCCGTTTTTTTCCCCCAATTCCCCCAATTTACCAAATTCTCTCAATTTCCCAAATTCTGGGGGGTTTTTTTCCCCAAAATTCTTATTTCCCCCCCCCCATTTTATCCCTCATTTTTCCCCCCCAAATTTACCCAATTTCCCAAATTCCTGGGTGTTTTTTTTCCAAAATTCCCATTTTCCCCCCAAATTTCCATTTCTCCCCCTCAAAATCTCCATTTCCCCCCCAAAATCTCCATTTTTCCCCCAAATTCCCCCCATTTACTGGGGTTTTTTTCCCCAAAAATTCCCATTTCCCCCCCCCCCCGTTTTCCCTTCCAAATTATCATTTTCCCTCCAAAATTCCCATTTCTCTCCTCGCAAATCTCCATTTTCCCCCCAAAATTCCCATTTTTCCCCCATTTTCCCCCCAAATTCCCCCAATTTGCCAAATTCCTGGGGCTTTTTTTCCAAAATTCCCATTTTTCCCCTCAAAATTCCCATTGTCCCCCCCAAATCTCTATTTTCCCCTCCCAAAATCCCAATTTTTACCCTCCAAATTCCCATTTTCCCCCAAAGTCCCCCAATTTCACAAATTCCTGGTTTTTTTTCCCCAAAGATTCCCATTTTTTTCCCCCCAAATTCCCCATTATCCCCAAAAATTGCCTCAAATTCCCCCAATTTCCCAAATTCCTGGGGTTTTTTTTCCAAAATTCCCATTTTTTTCCCCTTTAAATTCTCATTTTTTCCCCCAAAATTCCCATTCTCCCCCCCCAAATTCCCCCAATTTTCTGTTTTTTTCCAAAATTCCCATTTTCCCCCCCATTTTCTCCGTGAAGTTCCCCCAATTTCCCAAATTTCTGGGGCTTTTTTTCCCAAAAATTCCCATTCTTCCCCACAAAATTCCAATTTTTTCCCCAAAAGTCCCATTTCCCCCTCCCCCAATTCTCCATTTCCCTCCCCAAATCCCCCCATCCCCGTCACTATATCCCTATTCTCATTTTTGTTCTCGCTTTTACTTTTTTTTTCTATTTTATTTTTATTTCTATTTCTTCCGTTCCCACCTGCACCTTTAGCGCCCCCTGGCGGCCGTCGCGGAGCCGCAGTGCGCTGAACCTTGCCCCGGGGAAATCCTGGAATTCCAGGAGCTGCTCCCGCCAGCCCGGGCCCAGATCCTCCTCCAGCACAGCCTGGGGATCCCAAAAATATCCAAAATTACCGAAATTCCAAAAAACACCCGGTGAAAATCCAATAAATTATCATAAAATCACATTAAAATCCGTAAAATCCTATAAAAATCCCATAGAATCCGGGAATTTCTGGAGCTGGTCCCAAATCCTGACCCAATTCCTGCTCCAGCACAGTCAGGGGATCCAAAAATTCCCAAAATTATCAAAATATCCCAGAATTCCAAAAAAAGCCAGGTGAAAATCCCAAAGAGTAACATAAAGTCACATTAAAAGCTATAAAATACTATAAAATATCAAAAAATCACATTAAAAACTATGAAAATCCCTTAGAATCCTGGAATTCCTAGAGCTGGTCCCAAATCCCAGCCCAGCTTCTGCTCCAGCACAGCCTGGGGATCCCAAAAATTCCCCAAATTATGGAAATTAAAAAAAAAACCTGTGAAAATCCAATAAATTATCATAAAATCACATTACATCCTATAGAATTCTATAAAAGCCCCATAGAATCCTGGAATTCCAGGAGCTGGTCCCAAATCCTGACACAGGATAAAAACCCCAATCCCCTACCCGGGTCTGCCAGCCCGGCATGGGCTCTGCGCTCTGCCGGAGCCAAACCCCAACAAACCCCAATAAACCTTATAAACCAAATAAAATCCTATAAAAACCCTATAAACCCCAATCCCCTACCCGGGTCTGCCAGCCCAGCATGGGCTCTGCGCTCTGCCGGAGCCGCACCAGGATCTGCTGCAGCTGTGGGGTCAGAACCGACGAGTCTGTGCGGGACTGTGGGGTTATGGGATTGTGGGACTGTGGGGTTATGGGATTGTGGAATTGTGGGGTTATGGAATTGTGGGGTTATGGGGTTATGGGATTGTGGGGTTATGGGATTGTGGAATTGTGGGGTTATGGGATTGTGGGGTTATGGGTTTGTGGGGTTATGGGATTCTGGGGTTATGGGATTCTGGGGTTATGGAGTTTTGGGATTTGGTGGTTTATGGGGTTATGGGATGTTCTTGGTGTATTTTGGGATATTTTGGGGGTGATTGTGTGGTGATTTTGGGGTGTTTCTGGGATATTTTTTGGGTGGTTTTGGGGTGATTGTGGGATTGTTTTGGGATAATTTTGGGGTGGTTTTGGTATAACTTTGGGATGTTTTGGGGTGTTTGTAGGGTGATTTTGAGAAATTTATTGGGGTGTTTATGGGATATTTTTGGGGTGATTTTGGGTTGTTTATGGGATGTTTTTTGGGTTGTTTATGGGATATTTTGGGGTGATTTTGGGATGCTTTTTTTTAGTGTTTTTGGGATATTTTTGTGATATTTTTGGGGTGATTTTGGGATGATTTTGGGATGGTTTTTGGGTTATTTTGGGGTGTTTTGGGGGTGATTTGGTTGTTTTTGGTGTCCCACCTGCCATGCTCAGCAGCTATCCCAGTTTGGGATATTTCTGTGATATTTGTGTGATATTTTTGTGATGTTTATGGGATATTTCTGTGATGGTTTTGGGGTGTTTTTGGGTTATTTTGGGATATTTTTGGGTTTATTTTGGGGTGATTTTGGGGTGATTTTGGGGTGTTTTGGGTCCCACCTGCCATGCTCAGCAGCTGTCCCAGTTTCAGCGCCGCCCCCCTGGCCCGGCTCAGCGCGGCACCAAACGCTCGGCAGCAGCTGCTGACAGCAGGGGGGAGCCTGGGGACAAACTGGGGAGGGGGATCCTGAAAATGGGGAGAGGGAGACAGATTGGGGAGGGGAGACACAAACTGGGGAGGGGGAGACAGATTGGGGAGGGGAGACACAAACTGGGGAGGGGGAGACAGATTGGGGAGGGGAGACACAAATTGGGGGGGGAGAGACCTCAAGATTGGGGAGGGGGGAGACCCTAAATTGGGGAGGGGGGAGGCCCAAATTGGGAGGGGAGAGACCCCAAAATTGGGGAGGGGAGGACCCAAAATTGACGGGGGGGTGGGGATTTGGAGGGGATTTGGGAGTCCCCAATTGGGTCTGGGTTTTCAGGCGGATTTTGGGGATCCCCAGTTGGGTCTGGGGTCTCAGGGGTATTTTGGGTCTGGGGTCTCACACTCACCCTGGCGCTGCTCCTGCCCCCACAGCCGCATCCGGGCAGCTCCGGCCAAAGCCCCCAGACCCAATTCCAGCGCCAGCCCTGGGGGAGCCAAAACTGACACCAGAGACCCCAGACCCGATTCCAGAGACCCCAGACCCAATTCCAGAGACCCCAGACCCAATTCCCAACAGAGCCCCAGACCAAATTCCAGAGACCCCAGACCCTATTCCAGAGACCCCAGACCCAATTCCAAACTGGGCAGGTGGGGGACACCAATGGGGGACCCCAAAATCCCAGTGCCCCCATTTCCATTCCCAGTCTCCCCCAGTCCCTCCCAGTCTCCCCCAGTCCCTCCCAGGTCCCCCATTTCCATTCCCAGTCCCCCGCAGTCCCTCCCAGTCCCTCCCAGTCCCCTCAGTTCCCCCAGTCCCTCCCAATTCCCTCATTTCCCATTCCCAGTCCTTCTCAGTCCATCCCAGTCTCCCCAGTTCCCATTCCCAGTTCCCCCAGTCCCTCCCATGGCCGCTGCCCGGCCCATCCGGCTCACGGGCACCGGCGCTGCCGGCCCTGCCCCCCGGCCTGGGGAGACCCCAAAATAAACACGGGAAACCCAAAACAGAGAGAACCCCAAAAATACAGAGAACCCCCAAATACAGAGACACCCCAAAAACAGAGACCCCGAAATAAACACAGGGACCCCAAAAACAGCACAGGGACCCCAAAACCAAAGAAAACCCCAAAAACAAAGAGAACCCCAAAAACAGAGACCCCAAAAACACTGACCCCAAAAATAGAGACCCCAAAATAAACACCGGGGCCCCAAAAACAGAGACCCCAAAACCACAGACCCCAAAAATAGAGACCCCAAAATAAATACAGGAACCCCAAAAATCAGCACGGGGACCCCAAAAACAGACCCCAAAATCAGACACTGGGACGCCCAAAATCACAGAGAACCCCCAAATACAGAGAGACCCCAAAAATAGAGAGAACCCCAAAAACAGAGACCTCAAAAATCAGCACAGGGACCCAAAAAATCAGCACGGGGACCCCAAAATAAACACAGGGACCTCAAAAACAGAGAGAACCCCAAAAATCAGCGGGGGGACCCCAAAAACAGAAACCCCAAAATCAGCACAGGGACCCCCAAAACTGCACCGGGGACCCCAAAAGCAGCACAGGGAACCCGAAAATACAGAGAACCCCAAAACCAGAGAGAATCCCAAAAAATACAGGGAACCCCAAAAGAAGCACAGGGACACCAAAATAAACCCTGGGAACCCCAAAAATACAGAGAACCCCCCAAAAATAGCGAGAACCCCCCGAAAAATGCGGGAAACCCTAAAAACACCCAAAATAATGAACCCCCCCAAAACGAAACCCAAAAATAGAGGGAACCCCCCAAAAATACGAGAACCCAAAAATAACAGGACCGACCCCCCCCCCCAAATATCAGGGGCCCCCCCCCAATACTGGGAACCCCCAAAAAGAGCCGACACCCCCCCCCCAAAAATTACCGGGACCCCCCAAATATCGGAACCCCCCCCAAATATTGGGAGCCCCCAAACTCCAGGATCCCCCAAAAAGAGCCGGGATCCCCAAATAACCCCCCCCCCCCCCGGAATATCGGGACCCCCAAATATTGGGAGTCCCCCAAATACTGAAACCCCCTCAAATATCGGGCCCCCCCCCCCAAAAAAATAGAGACCCCCCCCCCAAACACTGGGACCCCCCAAAAAGTACCAGGACCCCCCAAATATTGGGAGTCCCCCAAATACTGGGACCCCCCAAAACATTCGCGATTCCCCAAATACCGGCACCCCCCCCCTCAAATATCGACACCCGCCCCAAATACCGGGACTCCTCCCCCAAAAATAGCGGGACCCCCCCCAAATATCGGGATCCCCAATCCTGGGACTCCCCCGCTCCAATACCGAGAATCCCCAAAATCGGGACCCCCCCCAAATATCGGGACCCCCCCCCAAAAAAAAAATACCGAGACCCCCCTGAAACACCGGGACCCCCCAGAAAGAGCCGGCACCCTCCCCCAGTCACTGACCTGGTCCCAATCGGTTTTTTGGGGGGCATCCTAGGCGGTTTTTTGGGGAGGGTTCCGGGGGGGGTCTGGGCCAAGCCCCGTCCGAGCCCCCCCCGGGTGGAACCCCCGCAGGGACCCCCGGGAGAGCGCATCGGGAATCGTCAATGAATACTCAACATGTTGATGCATTTAGGGAAGTCTTTTCTGAGTTAGTGTGTGCTCTGGGCTGAACTTCAAGTACCCGGAGATAAGAAACTTTTGCTTTATTGTTTTTGTCTTTGTGTCGGTTTCGCGTGCTGGGGGAGGGGTGGATTTCACCTGAGGGAAGCAACGCGAAGCCGGGGAGTGGGAGGGGCTGTCCCGCGTCTGGGGGCCTCCCCTGTGAGCTGCGGGGACCAATCGGAGAGCTGATTGAGTGATGGACAGCTCGGGAAACCAATGAAAAGTCATTTTTCTTTCTCAATTCACAGTGGATCAAGTTAACTAATCTCTCCTTCGGCCTCAGGCTCCCGGTGTGGTGCCGTGGCCTCTGGCCAGTGCCCCGGCCCCCGGCCCGGCCCCGGCTCTGCGGGGAGCCCCCGGCGCGGCCCGGCTCGTGCTGGGACAGTTTCAGGGGCTGCCCCCGGGGCGCGCGGGGCTCGGCCATGGGGCAAGTGGGGCGAGCGTGGAACGGACACGCGGACAAGCGAACACGCGGAGAAACGGCCCCGGGGGTTCAGTTGCAACAGCAACAGCGGCAGCAGCGGCAGCAGCGGCAGCGGCAGCGGCAGCGGCAGCAGCGAGTCTACAGATCCTCTGGATCTCTTGTTCCTTCTCTTCCTCGGAGTCGCTTTCCCCGACCCTCTCCCTCTCTTACCTTCTCCCCTCTTCCCGTTCCGGGCCATGTTCTGAGCCCGCCCCCGGCCCCGGGCGGGGCTGCCCCTGCCCCGTCGCCGGCCCCGGCCCCGGCTCCGCCCATCCCCCCGCGGTCTCGCCTCCGCCCGGCTCTCACTGTCCTGGCTGTGGCGCTGTTGGCTGGGCATCAGTGCCTGGGGCTGGGGAGGCATCACTTCTCTTTGGCTCCGCTTGTCCCGGCCCCAGTCCCAGCCCCGGCCCCGGCTCCTCCCGGGGCCCTGTGAAGGGCACACACGGTGCAGCCGCTCCTGCCGCCCCCGCTGCGGCTCCTTCAGCCCGAGCTCCGCCGGGGCCCGGGGCGGGTGGGGATGCCCAGCCCAGGACGCTCGGGGGGGCGCTTGGGGGCCATGTCTGGCCCCGGGCCGAGCGCTGACAGCCGCGTGTCGCCCGCAGGGAAGGTGCTGGAGGCGTTGCAGGAGCGGTACCGGATGGGTTCGCTGCTGGGCAGAGGCGGCTTTGGCAGCGTCTTCTCGGGCACCCGGCTCGCGGACGGCGCCCCGGTGAGTGGCAGGGGCGGAGAGGGAGGGAGGAGGAGGGAGGAGGAAGAAGAAGACGAGGAAGGGGAGGCTGGAGTGCGGCGTGCTGGGCAGTGAGCTCAGCCCGCTGCTTCCCCTTGGCTCACAGGTTGCCATCAAGCGTGTGCCCCGGAATCGCATCCAGCACTGGGGCGAGCTGGTGAGTGAGTGGGGCCAGCGGCAGAAGCCGGGGCGTGCCGGGCGGCAAGGAGCCGGGGCCCGGCAGGGTGGGAGCCGCCAGGAGCCCTGCAGGGAGAGCGGGCGTGGGGTGAGCGGGGGGTGCAGAGCATCCCAGGCTGGCTGAGGAGCCCCAGAGCCCTGGCACGGCCTCAGCCCCGCTGACGGCATCGTGCTCCTCGCGCAGCCCGACGGCGCCCGTGCGCCCCTGGAGATTGTGCTGCTGGACAAGGTGTCCACTGGGTTCCCTGGAGTCATTCAGCTGCTGGAGTGGTTTGAGCTGTCCAGCTGCTTCTTGCTGGTGATGGAGCGTCCAGAGCGATGTCAGGACCTCCGTGATTTCATCGCGGCTCGGAGATTCCTGCCGGAGGAGGAGGCGCGGGGGCTGTTTCGCCAGGTGCTGGAGGCCGTGCGTCACTGCAGCAGCTGCAGGGTCCTGCACAGGGACATCAAACCGGCCAACATAATCATCGACCTGGACAGCGGGCAGCTCAAACTGATTGACTTCGGCTGTGGCACCTTCCTCCAGGACACAGTCTACACCCAGTTTGCAGGTGAGCCGAGCCTGGGAGATGCTCCTGGGCATCTCATTGCCCAGCCTGGCTGTGGCACCAGGGATTTCCCCCTTTGCTGCAGGCCATGGTATTGCTTCTGCAGCCAAGTTGCTTTCAGGTGGGGCTCAGAGGGGGGCCAGCTGCCAGCTCTGCCAACCTCATTCACCAGCCACTCAGCCAGCCCAGCACAAACCCCATGGGGGTGGCAGAGAGGGGGGTCAGACCTGGGCACTGCTCAGTTTGGTGTGCAGGCGAGGAAGGGCTTGGACTGCTTTGCTGCCCTTGTTTGCCTTAGCTTATTAATGTTTTCTGGGGGCAATGCAAGCAGGGAGGAGAGTGGGTTTTTCCCACCACTGGGTGGGTTTTTCTTCTGTGTGTCCTAGCTGGGCCTTCCCAGGGCTTCTACTGCCCTCTACCAATGCCAGTGGCTTCTTTTTTAGCCCCAGATTTGTACACAAGAGCCAGGTGTTCGCAAGGAGGCAGCAGGTCACCCCCTGTGCCACTGCTGCAGCCCCCCCATGCCCAGGGATGCTGGGGCCAGGGTCTGGGAGCAGCAGCATCCCCCTGATGAGCTCCATCTGTATTCCATAGGAACACCATCCTACAGCCCCCCTGAATGGACCCAGCTTAAATGCTACCATGGCGAGGCAGCAACGATCTGGTCCCTGGGCATCGTGCTGTACCAGATGGTCTGCGGGAAACACCCGTTCAAGAAGGGCCGGGACATCATCCGGGGCCAGCTCAAGTTCCCACGAGGGCTCTCTCAAGGTGGATCCTCATCTCTGAGCACAGGGAATACCAGTGCTGGGAGACAGCAGTGGGCTCGTGAGCATCCTGCTCTGGCAGCTGCTGAGGAGGTGGCTCATGTCCTGCTCTCCTGCTCTCCTCCAAAACAGGGAGTTGTCTGGAAAGTTTAGGCCCAGTTCTGAGCACATCCAGCAGCGCCTGGGCATGGGAACAGTGGGGCAAAGCAAACAGGGTCCTTCTCCAGCTGACTGGTGGTTGCTGGTTTTCTCTCCAGAGTGCCGAGATGTTATCAGCTGGTGTTTATCCATGCGCTCCTTGGACAGGCCATCTGTGGAAGATCTGTTCCATGACCCTTGGCTGCAGGATGTTCATCTGCCCTAGAAGATGGGAGAGATTCACAGGCACCATTTAATCCAGGAGCCTTTGATCAAACAGCTACACACATCTCTTGGTCACAAGAAGCAAAGAAACCCAGATTTTTTGTACCATGGAGCAGGGGTCATCAGATGGGAGCATCTGTTCTGGAGCTGAGCTGGTCTTGCAAGCACTGGCAGCCACCATTCCACCTGGTTTTACCTGTCCTGGTTCAGTGATGGCTGAGTCCCTGGGCAGAGCACAGACAGCCTGGTCTGGCCCCCAGGGAAGGAGAAGCAGCTCCTGGAGAAGCTGTACCAGGTGGGGCTGCTGCAAGGACAACCTCAAGGATGACAACCTCTGCCTGGCCCTGGCCACTGGCAGCTGGAGATGATCGACTTCGATTCCGGCACCTTCTTCAAAGGCATTCCAGGCCAAATTTGCAGGTGAGTCCCCAGGCAGGGGGATGCTCCCAGATCTGGGCATGGCACGACCTGGCTGGGCACCAAAGGTTCCCCCCTTTGCTGGGGTGGCTGCAAGGAACTCTTCAGTGGCTGCCAAGCTGCTTCTTGGCTCTGGGCAGCTGCTGAGGGGCTGGATGTGCCATGGCTGGCTGCAGGCTGGGCACATGTGCTGCCCTCCTGCTCTGCTCCCAGGGGCAGCAGTGACTGGGAGGTTTGTGCCCAGCTCTGGGCACAGCCAGCACGGCCTGGGCACTGCGGGGTCGGGACAAGGGGGACAGGAGCCTTCGGCTGACGGGCGGGTTCTGGTTTCTCTCCTTGCAGCCGGGCTCTGCAGATGCTGAGGCTGCTCTGGGCTCTGCCAGGGCTCTGCTGGGCTCAGCCCTGGGCACAGGGCTCTGCCCTCACAGGGCTCTGACAGCTTTGCACCAGACGAGCCCGTTCCGAGCGCACCACCTGAGCTTTCTGCTTTGCAGGTGAGTGAGACGCTCCTGCAGGCCAAGAGTTTGCTGTTAGGGACACACACCCAATGGGCAAGAACCCACACTCTCCACGGTGCCAGCTGAACCTCTGGATTTCCACAGGATGTCCCACTCTTCATTCCTTTTTGGCTGGAATTGTACAGTTGCACTTTTCTTCTTCCTCTAGAAGTGCCACGAGTGGGCAAAACCTGGCGAGGGGCCGTGTTCCTAAGGCAGTGCAGCCTGGAGCTGATGGAAGGAGAATTTCTGTTCTGCACTCCCAAACCAAGCAAAAAGCTGTAAGTGTGACTTTCCGTCTTTAAGAAGCCCCTGACAGTTTCAAAGGGAATGTGCAGCTCTTTCACGGGGTGAGAAGGAAGAGCATCTCCTAAAGGATTTGGGCAGTGACAGAGTTTAGATTGCCAGTCTTGCCAGGAGCTGGCAGGGCACAAAGCAATTTCTTCTTGCTTCACTCCAATTCCACCACAATTTAAAATAACTATATTGGAAATAAACCTCAAAATCTTTTTAAAAATGGTTACTGAGGCCAGTAAAATGGATCAATGCCATCAACTCATTTACAAAGTAAATAACTGAGTTTTCTGCTGCGAAAGATCAGTTATTAAACTGAATTAAAAGTTACGGAATATTTATCACTGAAACTTGGGGGTTTTTTTTATCTTTCACATTTTATAGGAGTTTTTTCTTTTCTTTTTTCTCTTTAGTTTAAAACAGAAAACATGCCATAAAATAGGAGTGTCTTCTGTTCCTGGTTCCCGTGTGGAGCAGCTCCTTCCCGCTGGCTGAGCTGTTCAGGCAGAGCAGTCTCTGGAAGAGACTCGCAGGCTCCCTGTTTGCTGTGCTGCCCCACTTGTGCCCAGCCAGCTTTTTTTTTTTTTTTAATTCTTTGTCCTTTTGCATTATATAAATTACTCTGTTCCTTAAGTTGGTGTCCGTGTCTTCGGTGCTGACCTTGCCCATTGGCAAAGCAGATATTGTGGGCCCCATAGAACCAAAGATGCCTTGTGACACTGTGGGGCCTGGTGTGACGAGGAGACCATTGTGGGACTGTGGGGCTCCATGGAACCATGGGGACCATTCTGACACTGCAGAGACTTACATTACCTAGGGTTCCTTCTTTTCCTCTCCCTGTTCCTGCCCCAGCCCAACAGTGCAGGTGACATAGTCATGGTTACCTTCTGCAGCAACAACTGGAGGCACTGCAGGTCAGGGACAGCCACTCTGTGTCTGGAATGCTCAGCAGATCCTCAGCTTGGGCATTTCCTGCAGCTCCCGGGCCAGCCACGCTGCCCAGCACAGCAGCAGAGTTGGCCCTGGGGCTCCTCAGGCAGCTGCTGCTGCCCCAGGGTCAGGCAGCCTCTTTCCAGGGCTTCTCTGCATCCCAGGGGCTCCTGCTCTGCTTCCTGGCACATGCCAGCTGCCACAGAGCCTGTGCCAGGGAACACGTCTGTACTGGCCTGAGCAGCCACTGCTGCAGCCCCTGCCCTGCTCCCAGAGCCCGAGCTGGGGCTGCTGCTCTGCAGAGCACGGGGGCTGTGCTGCCCGGGGCCCTGGGCTGCCTCTGCTGGGCTCTGCTGCTCAGCCTGGGACACAGAGGCAGCTGATGGTGCTCCCTGCACTGACCCCCTCCCACACAGGCTCTGCTGGGGCTGTGGAGGGGCTCAGAGGTGCCTGCCTTGTTCCAGGGCTGCCAGATGGCCTTGGGGCTGCCCTGCATCCTCCTGGGGAAGGTGCCCTGAGGCTCAAAGCAGTCAGTGCCAGACTCCTTTCCCTGTGCCTGCTGTGTCCCTGGGGCTGCAGAGCTCTCCTGAGTCACAGCAGACATTCAGTCCTTGGTCTCTGGGTGACCCCACACTGGACAGGATTTTGCTTCAGGGCTCCATTTGCTGCTGACCTGATGGGATGGGCTGTCCCTGCAGATCCTCTGTGCTCTCCTGGCAGGCTCTGATTTCCTACAGGAAAGCGTTCACCTGCCACCAGAGCCATCACAGTTTCAGAGTCCCAGGCAGGTGACTTGGAGGGCATTTGTCACTTCCATGGCCTCTGAGCACTAACAAAAACATAAACATCTGACCCTGCCCTCAGTCCCTGAAGTACCACAGTGGAACCCATGATCTCATGGCACTGACTCCAGGGACAAACAAGCAATGCAGTGAGATTCTGCAAAATCCATTCCTTGGGCTTCTCCTGGAGACTAGCTTAGTAAAAAGACCTCAGCCTTTGGGCACTGCACTGAGCAAATCCCCTTTGCTGGTGGAACTGCTGTGCTGCAGCCTGGCTGTGTCCCAGTCATGCCCATGGCCTGTCCCTGCCTGTGGTCATGCCACAGAACACCTGCAATACAGAAACTGAGCTGCCAGAGCACTCAGGTCTTGGACAAGGACAATAAAATTGTCCTTGTCATCTCCTCAGGGGTGGAGATGGAGAAAGTATAGCCTCAAAGACCCAAGTGCTGCTGCTCTCTGGCAGTGCTGCTGTGCTGGGACTCTTTTTCTCTTGACCTCTGCACACAGACACTGCCCCTGCAGCTGAAGGAGAGGTAAGAGAGGGAAGATATTTGACAAATACATCTCTGCAGAACATTCACTTTATTTAAGTACGCACAGAGCATGATTCCTAATTTACACAATCTGTGAGTAAAGAGGTAGACCATGAACTCAGTATGTGAAGATGACTCCATTTTCCGTGTGAAAATGATTACAAGGAAAAACTAGAAAACCCTGTTGTCCCTCTCCCCCCGCCCCACCCCACCTTCATAGCACTATTAAAGGCTTTAAAGGCACGCTTGGCATGTAATGTGTTACATTAAATGCTCTGAAGAGGAAAATACCTTTTTTAAGGTACTTTGGAATTTCCTTTCCACACTGGGTGTCTGAGAGGTTTTTGTGTAATCCTGGCTTCCAATTCTCTCCTCCAAGGAGTCCATGAGGAGCCTGTGCTGGGGATGAACCTCAGTGGGATCCATTAATGCTTTGAGACACTTTGGGTTTTCCTCTGATTTTGACTCCTGGAAAGGTTTGTGCAATCTCCTCTCTGGCCCTGAGGTTCCAGGGCTCAGCACCAAATGCACCACAGGGCTCACTGGGATCAAGCAAGTCCTGACCAACATAGGTCTGCCTTGATTTCCCTCTGCTCTGGTGCAGTTCATTAGGAAGTTCTTTTTTGTTAGTTATGGAGAAATATTTCAAAGGGCTTCTAATAAATCCACATTTCTATTTTAAGGATATCTTTCTCTCTTTAGAGCAGAGGTGATTGCAGTGACTGATACTGATCCATGGTCTCTCCTAAGGAGGTCTGGTCAGAGAAGCTGTACCTTGAGTTCTTGGAGAACTAGCTGCATACAATCAAAGAGGGGTCTTTCTTCTTTTATTTTAGCAATCTAAACTCCAGTTTCCCCAGTGAAAACAGACACCTTCCTCAAGTGTGTACAAAGTCCAAGGTGTCACCAAGGAGGTTCCCCTTCCCCAAGGCATAACTGTGAAAAATGAGGTTCACTTTCCTGGTAAATTTTAAAAGGCTTAATTTAAAACAAACAAACAAAAAAACTCCCCAAACCAGTAGGAGACAAAGACAACAAAGCAAAGGGTTAATAAGGCTGGGTTCTGGGCATCCAGCCAAGAGTACACACTAATTCAAGAACACTTCTTTCAATGCATCAACATGTTGCATATTCATAGACTCTCATGCATTATTCAAAAACATTCCTTTGAGCTCCCCCAGTCTGCCCATTCCTTCCATCCTGTAAATCAACATTCTTTATTTCTCTTTGTGGTTTTGTCTTGTTGTGGATGATCAATACGTTTCTTCCCTGGGGGTCTTTGTGTCACTGCTATCTTCATCAGGGTAGGATAATACAAGAACCTTAAGGATTTCCTAATTATCTTTTATCATACTTTGAGTTAGTTACATAACAAAAGCTTTTTATATCACTATGCTATAGTTCAAGAAAAAATATATTTATCACACTGCTATTTCTAAGTTTTGTAAATAGCAGAACTAAAAGGAACTATATTAAAACAGCAAAGTTTTCCAACATTATACGTAAAGAATTAATTTTAATATTTATAAAAGCCAATAATATGATATGTACTTATAACAATATCCCCCTCTTTCTTTTTATAAATCATTTGGATTGAGCAATAATCCTTGTTTTCTAGCCTCCATATTCACTACTTTTTTTCTTCAATATTTTTTTCCTTCTTTTAAGAGGTCTTCTATATTATTTTGTTTCTTTAGTACCATGATCTTTTGTGCCATTCCAGATATAGTCAATTTTGGATTTATAGGCCTTGTTACCACTTGCATGCCTTGGACTACACTGGTGTTCAGTCAAACAGGTAATCAAACAAGGAAGAAATATCAGACCAGCTGTAGCAGATCAAAGGAAGAAGCCTAGCTTATTCCACCACTCTATTCCCAATATGTTATCCCACCAGCTAGTTTTTAGCATTGATTCGCATTTTTGTACCAGTACGTGAGTTATTTTTCTGACGTCATATGTAGGATGGGATCCCCATTGTCATCTATTTTTAAAGAACAATCTGATGTATTAAATTTCCTGCAGACCCCTCCTTCTTCAGCTAACAAATAGTCTAAAGCCAGCCTATTCTATTGGGGGTCGATATCCCCAACTCCCATCTTGTGCCCAGGCAGCTGGGTCGTATTTTTCCAATATAGGTTCAGAGGGCCATTCTGCATCTCCCCATTTTTAAAATCCTCCAATCAAATTCCTTTTCTTTCTTTTTAGATCCTCATAAACTGCTATTCCCAATTGATCTCCATGTGGTCCTGGCAAAAGAAAAACTTCTAGCTGCATAATTCCCAAAGTACCGTACCATAATTCCCTTTACACAGGGAGAGGAGGTCAGGATATGCTCTTTTTCCACATAGCCAAAATAAGCTATCTGGTGCTTTCCAATAACCTGGCCCAGAGCCAGAGGTGATCCCTTGCCAAGGCTGTGCCGTGGCACCTGCCCTGTGCCACGCTGGCTGCTCAGGCACCGCGGGACCAGCAGCAAACCCCAGTGCCAGGAGCAAAGGCCGGGTCAGCCAGACAGAAAGGGTCAGGGCTGGGCACTGTTTCCATGGCAGGCACTGCAACACCACACCTGGGTCTCCTGTCCCGGCAAGGGCCATGGAAACCCCTGGTAGGGCTTGATGGCACCGACATTGGCACTGAGACACTGCTGGGCCGAGGGCCATGGCAGCCACCCCTGGGCTACACCGGAACCAGGATTGCCATGGCAGCCAGCAAAAAGCCCCGTTGCTACTGTCCAGTGCCACCACAACCTGCAGGAGACACTTTGCTGAGGTCGGATCCGTGGCTATCAACCTTTTTCCTGCCGTGGTGGGGGACTGTCACGGTCACTCGCACTCAGGGCCCGTGGCCAGGCAGGGCTCCATGGACACAGGCACTGAGCCTGTGCCAGAGTCGGCTGCCATGGCAACCATCCCAAAGGCCATGGCCAGGGCTGGGGGCATGGAAAGGAACCCGTGGAGCCGAGGCCATGGTGGATGGCTAAGAACAATGGTTTGGGCTGGGGCAGAGGGAATTTCCTTCTGGGGCTGTGTTTGGACTGCTTCTGAGCACAGGGCTGAGCACACAGAGATGGTTTTGCTCTTGCTGAGCTCGCACAGAGCCAAGGCCTTTCCTGCCCCTCATGCAGCCATGCTGGGGAAGGGCTGGTGGTGCAGCAGAGGTTGGGAGGGGACACAGCCAGGACAGGTGACCGAAACTGACCCTGGGGATATTCCAGACCAAAGGACATCATGATCATTATATAAAGTGGGGGGAACAAGGAGGAAGGGAGAATTTTAGAGTGATATTTTTGTTTTCCTAGGATGAGGCCCTGTTTTGCTAGTAGACAAGTTCAGCACCAAAGACACAGACACCGACTTAAGGAACAGAGTAATTTATATAATGCAAAAGTGCAAAGAATTACAAAAGGAGAAGCTCAGCAATGCACCCAATCCTCATTACCGAAGATTGCCGGTAGCGATTAAGAGACAGCACCAGTTACCCTCAGACTTTGCCATCCCCCAGGTGCACACATCAGCTGGGGAAGCTGCCACAGCCAAGGGCTGCAGAGCCACCCCAGACACTGGGAGTCCCTGTAGGTGCACCCACCTTTGCAGGCCACGAGGCTCCAACCTCGCTGTGAGAGGGCCCAGCTTCTACACTGATAAAAAAACAAGCTGACATTACTTCTAGTGAGGGAACATATAATGTAATTTGTGTAAAGTTGTAAAATAATGTAGAATAAGCAATGCTCGTATGAATAAAATAATAAAAAACTCAGAAACCAAAACAGGGCCATGGACGAAAAGGACACAAATTACTTCATCACAGCATTGTAACATCCAACAAAAGCAGGACAACCCAGATTAACAGTAAATTAGCCGTGGCCACAGCAGAGATGGCTCCTTTCAGGAACTGTCCAGGGAACACCCAGATGATGAGAGCCCAGCAGCACCCACGATCAAGATAATCAGAGCCATCAGGAAAAAACATCTGAATGTCAGCTTCCCATAAACCAGGTCTGCAAGATAGATCTCAATGCCATCTTCCCATAAACCAGAACCAGCTTTCATCAGAATTCATTGTCTCCCAGAATATGGTTTTGTCCCACTCAATGCAGTGAAAGAAAACCACGTGAATATGCTGAATGAGGAAAGGAGACAAAGACCTCTGCTCCAGGCTAGGAAAGACTGTATAAAAACTGGACTGACCAAGGTGGATTTGTGAACACTGGGGGATCAGAGGGTGCTCACCCAGCGCCAATCCCGGGCTGGCATTGTCCCTCACGATCTGTGGCTGTCAGGGAGTGTATCCCTGGTCACAAAATAAATTATCTTTTATTTTTGATTATACTCAATTCAGCTGAATCTCTTTATTATCTATAACACCTGGTTTCATTCTCAGTTTGGTTTCTCCCAAAGCCTGGCCAGGCCTCACAGAGGAACCAAGGGAGGTGACTTTGACCATACATGCCAGAACAAAGCCAGATGTGGCCTCGTCTGGTTTCTAAACACAGGAATATAAATCCATGTTTCACCAATGCACATACACAGAGATCATATTGCTAACAAAGCTTCAGTAATGAGCTGATACAAATATAACATTTGGTTGTAAGGTTCATCTAGAGTTCAGCTTTGGCTCAGGGCTACCTCTCTCAGGACCTGGTGCTCAGGCCTCAGTACTTCACTCAGTGCTTTGACCTAGAGATGAACTACAAACTTCATAGCAATTATTACCATAATAGAACCTTACATTTAGGTATTAGGCATAAAGGCATATGTTCTTGTTCTTCAGTTAGGTGCTGTTCAAGTTCATTCCTCAGAGCTGTTAGCATTCCTTTAAATTCGCATTCCTTTTAAAACATGCCAGATTGGTTGCTATTCTGTATGCTCTTCATCAATTCCCCCCTTTTTCTTGAGACTGTGTCTCAATACTCCGTTTCCCAGCACAAAGTGTCACAACAGCTCTAACATGGAACCATAACACACCAAGTGCTCACACTGCAATGATTACAGTGACTGCAACAAACTCATTTCACAGCAGCCTCCAATTGGAAGCCAATCCCACCATGAAGAATTTCTTCTTTCTGCCACTCCTCTGCTGCTCTTTCTATCGAGGTGATGCCTGACTGGACTTCAAACACAGCACTGATAGACATTCCTGCAACATTCCTCCCCTAGAACAGCACAGGCTCCTCCCTGGCCAGCAAGCAGAGAATCCAAGGCCATGTGTTCTGTAGAGCTCCAATTTGTGTTTGTTTGGAGTCCAGAGGAGGTGCTATTGGATATTTTAATAGCATCACTTTTTACTTCTTCTAATAATCGATTAAGCTCATTAATGTAAACTCCACAGGATGAGGTAGTGCATAGGGCACAGGGTGAGCCTGAATCTTTGGCTTTCTGAAATCAAAGGCACCCCTGGGTGGAAAATGTTCTCTTGGCCCCAACTCTTCCTAGTGCCTGTTGCCAAAGTGCCCTCAAGGGAGGCATCAATATTGCTCGAAACAGGCCCCAAACCACCCTTGAAGAAGTCATTTATAGGCAGTCTCCACACACCCAGCAGCTCCCATTCCCAGCACCAAAGGTCTGATTTCCTATTTCCCACGGGGGCTGCTGATGGATCCAGGGCTCCTCCCTGTGCTCCTGTGGTATCCCCAGTGCCTTTGGGCCAGAGGAGTTTCATTATAGCCCTGCAGCTGGGAGTGCTGTGACACTGACCCTGACCAGCTCCAGCACCCCAAGTTCTATTGACATTGGAAGTGATAGTAAAGCACAGAAATCCTTTCACATTGTGGCCTCTAACTGTAACAGGGTTTGGTTTCTCCTGAAGGGAAATATTAGAGAATCCTATGAAACTCCTAATGTGTTCCTTTGTTCCACAGCACAGCTTCCTGCAACCATCCCTGCACTGGCTCCGTCAGGAGTCAGAACCCACTGACAGAGTTCTGATCACCCCACAGGGTGGGCCCTCCAACAAAACCCCATTCCTCCCAACATCAGTTGAGAACGTTTCCAGCCATTAGTTACATTGAATGTTTTGGTTGCTTTGATCTTTAAATTTCATAAGAATTTCACAACTAATTCCTTGGTCAAACTCTAGAGGTGTTGCTGGCAAACAAAGATTCTGGCTGACTCTCAAGATACAATTTACAGACATAAGCAGTACTTTAGCAACAAGGTTATTCATTCTTTATCCTCATCTCATTCGCGTTAGGAGCAATAATTCTGTTGTCCATGGAGCTGGCACCTTTTTAATTCCAGAATAATGTCTCCAAGGTCCTTTGCTGTTCAGCTTTACCGCACTGTCTGCGGGTGACAAGGCTTGGTCCCTTCCTTGGGGTCCTTTCCCCTCCAGCTGGAGAGCTGCCAGCTCCCAGTCCTTGAGGGCACCCAGGTTCCTGGTTGGAATTTGTGTGGAAATCCCTCAGTGTCACATCAGCCTTCACATGGAGCATTCCATGGATTCAGAGCATTTTCCAAAGGGGCCGCTGGGGCAAACAGGGAGATTTGGTCAGGTGGAATCTGTAAAACAATATCCCTGCTGGAGTCAGTGAGTTGGGAATCTCTCTGAATTCTTCAGGAAGAAATCAGATTGCAGGGATTAAATTAAAGCTTTTAAATGGACTAAAGTATATTAAGCCACTCATGCATAAAGTAAAGGTGTAAGTTTAAGTTTTAGGATAAGTAAGTCAGTAAGCAAGTTTTAGTATGAGCTCTAATGCTTTTAGCAAGTAAAAGGTTTAAATGCAGAAGTAAACATGCAAGTTCTAGTAAAAGTTTAAAAACATACTAATGTTTTCAGTAAAAACTCCAGAAATGTCATTTTAGATAGTGCTTAGACATAACAGAGCTATAGTAAGAATATTGCTTACATTTTTCAAATAGAACAAAATAAGTCATATGGGTAGTTTATACATAACATAGCGTGTTAAAAAACTAAAACTCTAACAAGATAAAAAGTAGTAGTCCAAGTTTGTGTCTTAGCTTGTTAAAAAGATTCTATATAAAAGCATGCATTTGGGAGAGCTAGGGCTTTTGCTTTTTATTACTTTTTGCTTTTTATTACTGCTTTTTCTACTGCTTTTTGCCACTGCCATTTGCTTTTACTTTTTGCTCTTTCACCATCATCATCAACACCTGAAAAGAAGATAAAAGCTGCCACAACATCAGCTTCCCTGGACCCTAACAAGAGCAGCTTCTGCTTCTATTTAGAACTTTATACCAAAACTTAACATGAACACTAATGTCTGTGGCTATACCTTTTGAAACGAATGTACTTCTGCAATAAATAATCTTTCAACTCTTAGCTATTTCACTCATTTAAAAAAATAATCCAAAAAACCTGGTGCCAAAGGCACCAGAAGTCCTAACCTCACATATCCCGTAACATCCATTTGTTCGGGCACAGAACACTTGGCTGCAGGGACATATTCCCATTGTTCCTGCCCAGGTTTCAGGATCCAAACAGTGTTGTCTTTCCCCAGAGCTGTTCCTTCAGCTGGCTCTGGACCCACACTCTTGCTCCATTATCAGGACTGCTGGATCCAAACTCTCTGTTTCCACAAACAGAGGTGATTTGAGGTGGATCTCCTTCTTTCACAACTATTGCTAAAACTGCAGTATCGATAACTGTGCCACCTCACCACGGGGTTGAATAATTCAATCTTGTTCACTATTACTTAACTGATTTACCCAAATTTCTCCTAGATAATCTGCATCAATTCCTCTTTCCATGACATGAAGGCTTTGTAAGGCCAAGCTCCAGCGAGCAGTTATCAAACCAAAGTGTCCTGGAGGAATCTGAATTCCTGTTCCTCTATTGTTAGGTCTCATTTGCTTCTGATTTATTCCATTAATTCCAGTGCATGAAGGCCCAGCACTGTAGCCTCTGGGATGGCCCTGTTGGGGCCATCATACCCAGAACAACTTCCCAGGCAGTTTGTCTCACTGTCTGTGGTTATATTTGCAAATTGGGTGCAGCCATGCACATCCAGGGAGTTTCCATTCTTCCAGCAGACCCATTTTTAAGGGTATGGAGCACATCTGTGAGATGGGCTCTCCATCGGGACAGGTTCCCAATCTCCCCATTTCTTCAACTACTCTTTCAACAATTCCTTCCCCCGTTCAACCAATCCTGAAGCTTGTGGATAGTCTGGTATATGAAAGACCCTTAACTCTTATTCACTGTATTTTTCACAGTAACAGACAAAAAACCATCCCTGTTTTCCCAAACCACACGTTATTTTCCTTTTCTGAAATGCAACTTTTGGATGATTTGATAGAGCTGAATAAACAAACTGACAGCACTTCTAGTGTGGGAACGCTTGGTTTCATTCTCCTCTTGGGTCCCTCCCAAAGCCTGGCCAGGGCTCAAGGAGGAACCAAGGGAGCTGACTTTGACCATTGTCCTGGTTTGAAGGACAGGTGTCTGCTGATAAAGGCAGAAGTTTTCCTTTGAAATACAGACTTTAATTCCACTACCCCCAAGTATTATAATTTGAATCAAGGACTCTGAGGCAGAGATAAGGGGGTGGGAATAACAGCTCTTTTACTAATATATCTAACCGTACAAGCAGAAAACAACAGCAGTTGTTAAAATTACCAACAAACTGAACAGATAACTCGGTTCCAGTCCCTTCTATAGCTGCAGGCACGCTTTCTCTGTGCTTGGTCCCAGTGCTCCAGACAGGCAAAGCCCGGCTGCTGCCGAGGGCAGGCGGGAGTGGAGGCGGGAGGGGCGGCAGCGGCCACGCCAGTCCCGGGCGTGGGAACGGGCTGGAGCGGCGGCTCCTCGCTCACCATGTGTGTCCGGGGGATCAGCTGTGTCCGCAGAGGCAGGAGGCTGGAACGGGGCAGATGCAGGGCAGGTGATCACAGAGGGTCTGGCTCTCCTGTGCTCGACCACGTGGGGCTGGAGATGGGGCATCCTGCTCCGAGCTCCACGGAAAACAGGAGTCCCCTCCAGAAGCACGAGAGGCCCCTCCGGGAACCGTTCCCACCAACCCCTTTTGTCTGGAGTCATCAGAGATCCGGGGTGTAACCCAGCCAGCTCCATTGGCATGATAATGGGAAAAATTCTTTAAATTGATACAGTAATAGAAAAACACTCAACCCCTAACACCACCCCATCCCATCCCATCCCATTCATCCTATCCCAGGTGGTTAAAGGTCGAATTTGATAGTTCAGGTTGGAGTTGAAGTTCAAGGTTGGATTTGGTGATCAAAGGTTGTATTTGAAAAGTTGGGTTTGAAGGTCCAGGTTTGGGTTTGGTGGGCAACACTGGGAAGCAACGGAATAACGGCATTCCAGGCACTGAGAATTTAGAATCCTCTCGCTCCCCTCCCAGATCCCCACTAAAGCAATGGAATTACAGCATTCCCTACATCAGGAATTTGGAATTCTCCAGTTCCCCACCCAAATCCCCATGGAATAACAGTATTATGGGTGCTGAGAATCTTGAATCCTCCAGTTCCCATCCCATATTCAAATGGAATAATGGCATTCTGGCTGTCGAGAATTTAGAATCTCCAATAAGCTGTCCTAAAATTCCATCAAATTCCAAAGGAGTAACAGCATTCTGGGTGTTAGAAATTTAGAATACTCCAGTTCCCCACCCAAATTCCCATTCAATAATGCCATTCCAGGCACTGAGAATTTAGAATCCTTCAGCTGACCTCCAAAATTCCCACCAAAACCATGGAATTTCACCATTCAGGCCTAGTGAAGTGTGAATCCCAAAGTTCTCCTCCCAAATTCCCATGGAATAATGACATTCCTGTTGTTGGGAATTTTGAACCCTCCAGTTCCCCTTCCAAATTCCCATGAAATAATGGCATTCCAGGCATCAGGAATTTCAAATCATCCATATGCCCTTCCAAATTCGCATGGAATTACGGCATCCTGGGCATTGAGAATTTAGAACCCCTCCTGCTTCCCTCCCAGATTCCCTATTCCCTATTTCCATAAACTATGGAAATACAGCATTCCCGGCACTGGGAATTTAGAATCCTCTATCTCTCCTCTCAAATTCCCATGAAATAATGGCATTCCAGGCATCAGGAATTTTGAATCGTCCATATGCCCAAATTTCCATGGAATAACAGCCTTCCTGGCATGGGGAATTTAGAATCCTCTAGTTCCCCTCCCGACTTCCCATGGAATTACAGCATTTTGGGCATTAGGAATTTGGAATTCACCAGTTCACCTCCCAAATACCCACTGAATACCAGAATTCTGGGTGCTAGGAATTTGGAATCCCCCAGTTCCGCACCCAAATCCCCATGGAATAACAGTATCCAGAGCACTTGGAACCTTGAATATTCCAGCCCCTCCTAAATTCTCATGGAATAATGGAATTCCGGGTATTTGGAATTAAGAATCCATCATATGCCCTCCCAAATTCCCACCAAATCCCATGGAATTGCAGCATTCTGGGTGTTGAGAATTTTGAGTCCTCCAGTTCCTTTCCAAATTCCCATACAATACCATCTTTCCAGGATTTTTGATTCCTCCCTGTGCCCTCTTAAATCCCCACAAAAACCTTGGATTTACGGCATTCTAGGTGTTGGAAACACTGGGGTCAGTGGGAGCTGCTGCTCTGTACTGGGGAAACTGGACATGACTGGGACCATGCTGAGGATCATCTATGGAGTGACTGGAACTGTGCTGGAGCAAATGGGATCACACTGGGAGCAACTGGAACTATGTTCAGAAGGATTGGGATCATACTGGATCATACTGGCAGCAACTGGGACCACACTGAGGGTGATTGGGAGAGGCTCTGAGCAACTGGGATCAGTCTGGAAGAACCTGAGGACACCTGGGAGTGACTGGGAACATGCTGGCAGCAACTGGGATGCACTGGGAGAGACTGAAACCACATTGGGGAGAAATGGGAGCAACTGGAACCACACTGGATGATAATGGGAGCAGCTGTGCCCATGTCAGAGTCATACTGGGATCCTACTGGAACTAGCTGGGATCATACTGGGAATGACTGGAATAGTACTGGAAATGTCAAAAAATGACTGGGATCACACTGCAATCAGACTGGGAGTGACAGGAAAAGTGCTGGCCACAACTGAAGCCATACTGGGAGTGACTGGGAGTCACGCTGGGCATGACTGGAATAATATTGGGGACCTGGGAGTGACTGGAGTCATACTGGAGGTGACTGGAACCATAGTGCAGGTGAGTACGGGTCCTACTGGGATCATCCTGAGAGCCACTGGGGTAAAAGTGATTGGGAATGGAACTTGACTGGGGGTTATTGGGAACTACTGGGCCCACGTTGGGACAAAAATGTGGACACATTGGGAACAAGTGGGATCAACTGGAAGGTACTGGAATCATGCTGAGGGGACTGAGTCCATAAAGGGATCATACTGGGAGCAACTGGAATATGGGACACTGACAGAAAGTGGGATCTGGCTGGAGAAAACCAGTTTTGAGGTGACATCCCTCTTGGCTTTTGAAGCACAAAGAGATGAAGACACAAAAACTAAGGCCAAAATGAAAGAATAACCAGGCAGGTGTCTTCCCAACATGGATCACAGGGAATGTGGGTCACCAGGCTCTGCCCAATGCGGGTTGGGCAGTGGGGGATGGAGTTGGAGCAGCACACGAAGCTCTTCCCGCACTCAAGGCGCTCGCAGGGCTTCCCTTACCTGTGCCTCCGTTGGTGTCTGGTCAAGGTTGAGCTGCAGGTGAAGCTTTTCCCACACCACTCACACTCATAGGGTCTCTCCCCAGTGTGGATGTGCCGGTGGCTGATGAGGTTGGAGTTCTGCCTGAAACATTTCCCGCAGTCAGGACACTCTTAGGGCCTCTCCTCCGTGTGTGTCTGGTAGTGCTGAAGGAGTTCAAAGCTGCTGGCAAACCTCTTCCCACATTTAAAACACTCATAGGGCCTCTCCCCAGTGTGGATCCGTTGCTGGCGGATCAGTCTGGACCTCCATCTGAAGCTCATCCCACACTCCCCACTTCTCCCCATCACGAAGCTGCTCATGGACCATGAGGTCCGAGCTCTGGCTCCATCTCCGGCCGCCTGCCCGGCCCAGGCTGGGTTTTTCCTCCTCAGATTCCCGTGATCTGCGTTTGCAGCCCCTCCTGGTGCAGCATCTCCGTGGCTTTTCCTCCCCCTTGGATTCGGGCACCGTGGAGCTGCTGCAAACGGCCTCTTCCATGAGGTTCTGCTGCGGAGATTTGTCCTCCCTGGTCTCTGTGCTCAGCTCCTTGTCTGGGCGAGGAAGGACAAGGAGAGGATGGGATTTGCCTCCATGCCAGAGGGAAGGGGAAGGAGATCCCCCCAGCACGTCCCTGGCAGGACAGTGTTGGCAGAGGGTTTGTCCTGCAGCCGGGGCCATGCTGGGCTGGGAGATGGAGCAGGACATAGGGGGAAAGTCATTGACTTCCTCCTCACCTGCCTGGGGCTCCTGGGCCATCTTCCTCACAGCCTCCTCCTCCACCATTGGGCCAATGGCTGGGAGTGGGAAATCTGGTTTGGGGAAAAACAAGGGATGAGCATGTTGTGTTGGGGTTTCCTCCAGCCCAAGTCCATCTCTAGAAGTCCTCAGGCACTTGGGGTCCATCAAAACCTCCCAAACACCAACACTCAGCCCTGAAAATGCCTCCCAGGAGTTCCTGGGAATGGTCCCTCCTCTTTGGTGTTTGGGGGTTCCCCCTGTCCCAGCTGCTGGGGATGACGCTTGTATTGGGGGTCCCCCATCTGCTCGGTGCCCACCCTCCCCAGGCTGCTGGGAGTCCCAGGAATCTGAAAAGCTCCCCCCTCTTCCCTCTCCCCATTTAGGGATCCAGGGGGATTTTGGGGTCCCGGGGTCCCTTCTCCTTTTATTGTCTGCTTTGGGGTGCTGGGGGTCCAAGGAGTCCCTCTGGCCCTCTCCAGGCTGTTGAGGGTCCTGCCAATAGCGGCGCTCCCCCCTCTCTGGGCTCCCCACTTTGGGGTCCTGGGGGACACAGGGCTCTGCTCATTCAGGCTGCCTCTGCCGGCAGCCGCCACCGGGACCCCCCAGTGTCCCCCGACGGGGCATTTTCTGCTCAGTTTTGCAGTTCTGCATTCTCCAAACATCCCTTCAAAAAATCCCAACCCAGGGACCCGCTGGGATATCTGGGCTGAGCTCCCCCTCCCCGGTCACCTGTGGGGGTGATGGTCCCATGGACCTGGGAATTCAGGGAGCGCTCGACCTCGTTCCTCCTTCCTCTATTACTGACCCTCATTGTCTTTCCTCTTCCATCCCTCCTCCTCCTTCCTGACTCCCCTCATCCCTCTCCTACTTCCATCCCTTCTTGCTCTCCTCCTTCATCCCTCCTCTCCCATCCCTCCTCCTCCCCAGCAGCAGCGACACCCTCGGTGCCCCGTTCCCGAGCCCTCGCAGCCCGCGGGAGGAGCGGGGATGGAGCCGGGACAGGTCGGGATGGGCAGCGCGGGGCTCTCGGCTGCTCCCACCCACTGGGGCCGGGGGGAACCCGGCCGGGGAAAGGGAGAGGGAAACTGGGAATCTGCAGATCCAAACTGGGGCTTGCTGGGAACCCGGGGGGCGAGTTCCAGTACTTGGGGCGCCTCTCAGGAGATCCAGGAACACAGAGAGGGGTGGGGGATCCCAGGAGTGGCACCACTGGGAGGGACTGGGCTGTACTGGGGGAACTGGAACTTTTCTGGGGACACAGGAAATGACTGGGAGCATGTTCAGGGCCACTGGGATATACTGGGAGTGCCTGTGACCTTACTGGTGTAATATATAATGTAATTCGTGTAAAGTTGAAAATTAATGTAGAATAAGCAATTTCTGTATGATAAAGTAATAAAAAACTTAAAACCAAAAACTGCAAAGGGAGGAACAGGGATTGCTTCATAACAACACTGCAACTGCCAGCAAAAGCTGAAGGGCTCGGGTTAGCAAGACAATAGACGTAGCCTAGTGAAGATGGCTCTGTCCAGGGAACACCCAAAAGATAAGAGCCCGATAAGCACCCACAATTAAGGTAATCAGAGCCATCAAGAAAAATACATCTGAATGCCCGTTTCCAGTAAACCAAAATCTGCAAGTTACATCTCAATTCCATCTTCCTGTAAACCTGAATTTGCCTTCATCAAAATTCATCATCTCCCAGGATACGGTTTCATCCAGCTCAAGACAGTGAAAGAAAACTACATGACTATGCTGAACGATAAGAGAAGACAAAGACCTCCACTCCGGGCAAGGAAAAACTGTATAAAAACAGGGCTAACTAAAGCGGAGAGTGTGAATCGGGCAAGGAAAAACTGTATAAAAAACTGGACTAATTAAAGCGGAGAGTTTGAATCATTGTGTGTTCACCCGATGCCGACCCCGGGCTCAGCACCGTCCTTTTGATTGTGGCTATCGAAAACCGTGTTTATTTTAATCATATTTAATTCTGCTTGATCTCGTTTTTATCTATAACACTGGAGTGACTGGAACCACACTGGGAAATATCAGGACCATGTTGGGGAGAACTGGGACCACGCTGAGGGACACCGGGAGTCAGTTGGAACTACTAATCTGTACTGGGGAAATGGGCATGACTGGGACCATGTTAGGAGAAACTGGGATCATCTATGGAGTGACTGGGACTGTGCTACGGGCAAATGGGGGAACTGGGAGGAAATTGAACCATGCACAGAAATACTGGGATCATACTGGATCATATGGCAACAGCTGGAACTGCTGTGAGAGTGACTGGGAAAGCCTGTGAGCAACTGGGATCAGTCTGGAATCAGCTGGGACAACTGGGAGGGACTGGGGACATACTGGCAACAACTAGGATACACTGGGAGAGACTGAAACCACAGTGAGGGGAAATGGGAGCAATTGGAACCACACTGGATGATAATGGGAGCAGCTGTGCCCATGTCAGAGTCACACTGGGATCCTACTGGAACTACCTGGTATTGTACCTGGAGTGACTGGAATAGTACTGGGAATATCTGAGATTGACTGGGACCACACTGCAATCAGAGTGGGAGTGATAGGAAAAGTCCTGGCCACAACTGTAACCATACTGGGAGTGACTGGGAAGAACTGGGCCCACACTGGGAGTGACAGGGATTCACTCTGGGCATGACTGGAAGAATACTGAGAGGATCTGGGAGTGACTGGGGTCCTACTGGAAATGACTGGAACCATACTGGGAGTGACTACAGGTCCTACTGGGATCATCCTGAGAGCCACTGGGATTGGGGGAATGGAAACTGTCTGGGAGTTACTGGGAGCAACTGGGCCCACATTGGGAGGAAAATGTGGACACATTGGGAGCAACTGGGATCAACTGGGAAGGTACTGGAACAATGCTGAGGGGACTGAGGCAATGACAGGGATCATACTGAGTAACTGGGAGTATGGGACACTGACAGAAACTGGGATCAGGCTGGAGACAAGGGAGTAACTGGGAAAGACTGGCATCATTCTGAGGTAACTGGAACCTTACTGGGGAAACTGGGATATAATGAGAGTGTCTGAAACCACACTGGGGGACAGGAACCAGGCTGGGGTCAACTGGGAGAAGTGGGACAATGCTGAGAGAGACTGGGGCTATTCTAGGGATCATCCTGATAGGAACTGGGAACAACTGGAACTATTCTGCCAGCAACTGGGATCATCCTGGGATCACAGGGAGAGCAGCTGGGTCCATGCTGGGTGAGACGGGGTCACACTGAGGGTGACTGGACTCATACTGGGATGGACTGGGAGTGGCTGTGAACAACTGGAATCATGTGGAAAGCAACTGGGAAGAAGGGAAAGTGACTGGCAGCATGCTGGGGTGACTGGGATACTGGGAGAGACAGGGAGTCACAGGGATTTACGGGAAAAATCCCCCCAGATCCCCCCAAATCCCACTCAAATCCCCCCAAAATTCTCCCAAAACCCCTTGAACCCCCAAAATCCCTGCAAATCCCCCCAACCCCCCCCCCAACTCAGAACAACTCCCTGTGGGGCTGCACCCCTAGCCCATGCCGTGCCCAGCAGAGCCCCCAGACCCAACTGGGGCTGGGGGGTCCCAGCAGAGCCCCGGCCACGGCCAGGGCACCAGCCAAACCTGGGGGGGGGGGGATGGGGGGGGGGTTGG